>NC_079472.1:43623187-43925882 GCF_026250575.1 Diorhabda carinulata
TTCTAAGATTTCAAATTCTGTGAAAACCTTCACAAAAATTTATATAGGGTGTCCAGAAAATGGTGCCTAATTTCACTATCTAAAAACTTTGATAACTTCAAAGGGCAAAGGGCAACACCCATTTTTCTCTTCATCATTGGATTCTACGCTTTAAATTTATGGGACTTCGTTAGTAAATTCATATATTTCAAATTAACGGTTTTTGTAGAAACTTAAAAAACTGAAACTTCATGGTTTTTAATAATCGGTTATCTGGAGCGACCAAAAAAACAAAAGCTAACATATCAACAAACAAATAAACAATGAAAACAGCTTGACGCTTAAGCGTTGCATAATAACCTATAACATAATAATAAATTGAAATAATCTTCAATAATAAATCCTAAATGGGACATGATGAATACTTTTGCAACACCTAAACGTCAAGCTCTTTTTATTGTTTGTTAGCAAAATTTGGCACCATTTTCTTAACACACTATATAAATTTTTTTCAAGGTTTTCACAGAATTTGAAAGCTGTTGGTGTTATTCGTCCAAATATTAGACTTGACTCACTTGAAATTAGAAATATAATATAAAATTTTCTAGTATGTTCAAAAAAAAGTTTAGTTAGGTATAATCGGAATTTTCAGAAAGCTGAAATTATTTTAGCTAAAACGAGAATTTCGGAAAACCCATGTAAGCAAATTTTCAGAGCACTAGTCGCCATATACATAATCTATTCAGCTCGTCGGAAGGCCCTTGTATAATATTGTATGATAATACAAGGACATCTTATGAAAACATTTCGATTCAGTTCATAATCAATTTTCACATAACTATCAAAGAAGAATCTTGATGCTTTCCTTGGAAAAAAAATATCTGGTGCCCAATCTGGGCAATATGGGTGTAACTCCAAATGTTTCTCCTGAAACATCGAAATAATTCCTGCGTTACCTTAGCATTATGGCTCTTGACAATATCATGTTGAAGGTTGACGCCGAACATGGTTGGCCGTTTTTTAATTATCTAATCAAGGTGCAAGGAATCACCAGATAACACCACATGAATCACAGAATGTGATTGAACAGTTTGACCTATATAGACTGAAACCTTCTATTTTTGTATCGTGTCTTCCCTGTAACACTTCCATTAGCGTACAGGTCTTTCCAGGTTTTGCCATATCGCGGCTTTCGATGTTCTATCTGCCTGACAAAAAACCGCAAAACAATTTCGCCATATTTTATTGCTTATTACTCATGCACAAAAAATTTTATGATTTGCGGGTACACCTATAAAATTCGAATCATGGCCCATGCTTTCAGACAAGATCAATTCTGCACATCATTCCAATCGTTTTGAACCGTATGGAAATTTTTACTAGCTATTCGCATGCTAGCTGTATGTGAAGTAGATCTATCTGTCACTTGGAAGAATTGATATTCTTTTACAATTTCTAGTGTCCAAATGGTGCAGCTTGCAGTGTTTTCTCTGATATTCCTGGCAATAGTTTGATAAATTTGTAGTAATAGGTATGATTACATAATGCAGTGATATCACTAGTGGAAGTGATGACCACACTTAAATTCTGGAAGTTTACCAATTCATCAAATTAAATTTGTCTTAAATTTATACGTTTTTCATAGGCACCAATTCCATACACATCCAAGCTGTGGTATTTATAAAAGTTTTCAGTTCGTGGTACTACAACAAAACTTTGTCTGTCATAATTCAGAACGTAAAATGAATAATGATTATCTCGAAACTTCAGCTTCATTTAACTAGATACGTCGTTAGAGTAGACTCGAATGCAGGAAAAAGTAATGTCTCATAAAAATGACAGCTACAATTAGTTAATTGTTTCTCCTGAAATAGTTTTGTTGTACTGTTCAATATAAAAAATCTTTAACAGAGGAACAACTAATATTGATGAATTAGAAGATAAGAAATTGATCGAGTGAAAAAATTATTGTTGATATTTGTAATTACGTTATAGCCACAAACATATAAAACACATAACAAGGGTTGTAATGTGCTCTTATTATGACTCGTGTTTTGTACTATACTTTTTCTACGACTTTTTCAAGTATTACAATATTTTGAGAATCAACCTCAACCCAATCCTTAAATTTTATATGTAATTCTTAATGATGCACTATTCACGTCGAATATTAAAGAGAATGCTATTTTTGTTGCTTGCAGTGCTATTTCTAGTGGTAATTAGTCGGAAATATCGGAATCAGACAACATAAGTTTGACATTGAAATCATTGAATAGCAAATTTTCTCTCATAAGTTTATATACGATTATGTATTGATATCTAGTTAGACCAGTTCCATGCATTAAAAAAATTAATGCGTTACCATAGCAACGAACAATAACTTATTAGAAGTGTCAGTGTAAAATTTGACATCAAAAAAGTAAACCAGAGCTACGCAATAAATTAAAAAAAAAAGGATATCCACCGAAATTGTGAAAATCGAAAAATTGGAGTATAGAGGCATCATCAAGTACCTGTATTTGAAGGGTTAAAAGGTAAGCAGATTCACTGAGATATGCTTAATACCGTTGGTGATTAATGTCCTTCATATGCGACCGTGAAAAATTGGACTGCTAGCTTCAAAAGAGGTACATTTTTCATTGAAGATGATGACCGATCGGGAAGGCCAGTTTCTGTGTCAGTCCCCGAAAATATCGATGCAGTTCATTACATGACACACCGTCGAATTGGGCTAAAACGGATATATGAAGCTCTGAATATTTCATACGAACGCTTTCATCATCTAGTTCACGTCAATTTGAGAGAAAAATTGCTACAAAATGGATCTCCAAATGTTTCAATGTTGACCAAAAGCGTGCAAGGGTATAAGCATCGCGTTCGATCTGTACTCGATTTGAAAACGATGTAGACTTCTTTAACCAAATTGTTACTATGGATGAGACTTGGGTACATTTCTACGATCCAGAAACAAAGTAACAATCGCTGCAATGGCGACACTCTAGTTCTTCAAGACCTATCAAGACTATCATCTCTTTCCCTAACTGAAAAAAAGTTTGAAAAGTCGTAAATTTTCTTCCAACGAGGAGGTAATAAAAGCAGTAGAGGTTTGGTTTGCAGAGCAAGAAGAAACATTTTTTTGAAAGGTCTAGAAAATTTGCAAGTTCACTATGATAAATGTATCCAATTAAGAGGAGAATATTTTGAGTTTTAAAATATTTTGACATTGAAATTTTTTTTGGTTCTATAGTAGGCTAAGAATTTTTCAATATATCCATATATATATATATATATATATATATATATATATATATATATATATATATATATATATATATATATATGTTAATTAATGACCAATTAATGTACAACATGTAACCAGCTGTCAATATCAGCAAGAATAGAACATTTTTCTACTGGTACTAAGATGATAGCGAGACTTGGAAAATGATCGTATTCACGTTTTAGGGATAGTATGCAAGCTGCTCTTTATCGGACGAAAGGTGTGTAGAAAAAGAACGGGTGTGAACCCTAAAAATGGATTAGTGTACGATACACTCAAAAAACAGAAATTCTCTTCAAAACTGCTCAAGAAAGAATCGCCAACTTCCCAAAGAGATAAATATATCGGTGTAATTTTTTAACAAAAGTCATCTTAGGCTACAAATTATTGGAGCCAAAGAGCTCCTTTAGTTTGTCATAGCACGTACGAAAATATGTAAGGACTTAAACCGAAACTAACCAACTGTATCTATACATACACTGTGCGGTCAATTGTTAGCGTCGCGTCTTCCACCTGCCGAGGACAATTTCACTAATAGTCCAGTCATTTTTGGTTTTATCTGCGGAAAAATTTCTAGTGAGTTGAATTTTTGTGTACACCCATACCTATACCTATACATAGATTTTTTTTGGATAAATAATGATTTATTTATCAATATTCATAATAGAACAATAACATATCCTGCTGCATATTTTCTAGAACACATGAAATTTTTTATACACTTTAGTCGTTTGTAGAGTAATTCGTTTATTCAGACGACGTATCTAGTTTGCTGGAGCGAAAGTTTCGGGAAATTATTATACATTCGTGTTTTGAATTTATATTCACAAAAATAGCAGCGTTGCAGTGAGGATAGAAAACTCATTAATTACTCCAACTTTTATGAGCTTAGGAATTTAAAGTAGAACATATAGAAATTCCCTGTTCAAATCATAGATAGCGAGACCAGGTGAACAATTATCGACACTGAATATTATTCGTGATATTTAAAGTGAAGAGTTGTGAATTTTCTTTACCAAGACATTTGATTTTTGTGCTATCTTTTTATTTCATTTAATGAGAGATATAACAGTTATTCAAATATCAACTGTTTAGTAATCAAAAATCAAAAGATATCGTACCTTTTAAAAAATGGAATGTAACTCTCTTCTCAGGAAAACTTGCCAGAGCAAATAATCGTCAAATTTTACCAAGTATCAAAGATGAATTCTTTCTGTTAAGCAGTACAGTGGTAAAGTAAAAGGACAAGATCACTAATTGAAACTATCTCGCGGGTGTTTGAAAGATAATAGAAGGAGTGATTTGTAAAAATAAAGCTCACCGCAGATTTTCGGTAAGGTTAGCTAAATAATTGTTTATCGGCATCATACGCAAATGAAAACAGTATTACAACTTTATCTTCTAAATATTGAGCCACCTCCACATAAAAAATCTAAAATAACGAAGTTAAAAGAACAATAGGCTACTTAGGCAGAAATAACAACTGAAATTGCCAAATGAACCTTTTAAATTTGATAAAAGAAATTCAAATTAATTATGAAAACTCTCGTAAAACGTCAAAACACTTCTCCAGAAAATACTACTGTATATACACTATACTATATATGCACGCTTCATTATATAACCTATGCTCCTTGATATTAGGTATAATCCTGATATTTCTGATCCTGAATAAGACAAATGAAGTGGCGATGAGGATATAGAAACAGTGAAGTCAGACATGAAAATTTATGTGCGATCCTGCACGGTATAAATAAAAGCTTATCTTATTTTTATTATCATTTTCTGTTATTGCAGGTTGTATTTAATGATCTTGATAATGGAGGTCGTTATGTAAATTGTCCAGTACTGTCTACTCACCTTCCAGGAAAATTATTTGCGCGATTGTGAGTGAGGCCGTGTACTGAACTGAGGAACCCTCAAGTCAAAGCTACATGTTTTACTAAACATTAAGTGGGACATTTGGAAGTTATACAAACGAATTTCAAAAATTTTATATCCATGCCCTGTTTGCAGAATCTACAGATATAGTTTTCTGCCAAGCCTATAGTCTTAAGGTGGTATTTGACGGGAGATCCTTAGATTTTCCATCTATCTCACAAGGTTTCTATTTCAAATATTGATAGGCACATATATTTATTGCTAGTATATACTCAATCCATTTTCGATCTTGTGAAAGATCTCTATTGAGTCATGATTGACAGTCACTGATTACCAATTGTGTTGTGATATCAATGTCCATCATGCCATACATTTGGTTCATTAGTTTGTTCCTTATTTCTAGGTTTTTGATTTTAGAAACATATGGTGACGTATTAGATTCACTAACAGTAATTTCTCTATTTAGACAAAATGTAGGGGATGAAGTAGATATAATCTTGTCAAGTGGTAGTTTAGTCGCATAGTCACATTCACTATATAAATTTTTTGAAAATTCTACCCAACAATACAAACTGCAATTCCTGTTTTCAGCTATCTTCATATCAGCATCTTGGAGTCATCTTGAGATTTCGGAATTTAATCATTGGAAACCACAAACTCCCTTCATACTTATATACCAGGGTGGAAGCATTTAACATTTTTTGTGTTAAATACATTTTTACAGCATTTTCTGTTTCAAAACTTACTCAAATACTAAATAGAAGTATATATTTTAGAAAAAAATACACTTTCTACCCCAAGTACCAAACGGACGTTAGTAAGTTTGGGTATGGAAAAAGGGCCAAAATGATAAAAAGTGGAAAAAATAATAGTAGAATTAAATTTATTGAAAAAGGAGGAGAATATGACGAATATGAGAGAAAAAATAGTTTACGGATGATCTGAGGTCAGAAAGAGGTGGAAACTACAAGACCTCCTGAAAAGCAAACCATACGGAAGATGTGAATAATAAGTTGTTAAAGCAGTACGAGAATCGAGCTGTTTAGACACAGAACTAAAGTTTTCTCAATGTTTAAACAGAGACCGTTTGTGTCAGACCAGGGTTTAATAGTTATGAGATCATTGCCCATGGTCGAACGTGGAGCTTGTATATCTGTACCACTCCAGGTTACACTAGTGTCTCGGTGAATAAATCTAATTGACCATTGATCCGTAGGTCTGTGCGATCATTGATGAAAATCAAAAAAGAACTGGACCCAAAACTGAACCCTGAGGCACACTAGTGCCAAGTTTAAATTTTCTTGCAACTTCACCATAACCTCGTACCAATTTATTTCGACATTAAAGTTAAGATACAAACCATTTTAATCGAATACCTCGGATGCCATAATATTCTAGTTTGTTAATCAGAATTTTATGATCAACACAATCTATATAAGGCCTTAGCGAAATCACAAAAAACCGAAGCCATATACAATTTATTGTTAAGTGAAATATATATTTCATCGAGAACAGAAAACATAGCGACATTAGTGCATTTATAAGGTAGGAAACCAAATTGTTCAGGATTTTATGTTTTAAAAGAAAAGGTAATAGACGGCTTTTCATTACACGTTCAATTATCTTCAATAGGATTGGTAATAATGCGATAGGACGATAATTTTTACTGTTATCTTTCTCGCCGCCCTTGTGCAGAGGAACTATTATAGCCGTTTTTAGACAGCTTGGGAGAAGCCCCTTTTCAAAGGATTCAAACCCAAAAATAATTTGGCTGATAATTCATCGATCCCGCAGGATATCTTTTTTTGTATGCTAGTGAGGTTTGCTCTAGTTCACATCTATTTACATATCTGAGGAAGAGATTGTCAGTAATTCTTTTAGAAGAAAGGAGAAAAGAGATATCATCTCGACATGTGGATATTTTAGAGCTGAAATTCTTACTTACTTTCACTAAATAAAGTTCATCTGGGTCGAGATCGATAACGTTTGTTTCTCAAATTATTGATAATAGACATACTATAGATAATAAATAGATAATATAGATAATTGAGATAATAGAAGTTTCTTTCGACAAATTTTTAGCTTTCAAGATGCGATCGTAGTAATAGTTTTACTTCATAGCTCTGATAGTTTTCCGATACAATGATATATAGTTATTGATAAAATTGAGTATGTGAGGATTATCTGAGAAGTTTTTATATACAAGAGTGATCTCATATTCTTGGATGAAGTACTTGTTCCTTTCGTAATCTACGATTTATGATGATTGGTTTTACGAGGGCGAAGAGAGAATGCTGTTTTGTATCATGTGATAATTTTACCGAGAAAGTTCGAGAATTTGGAGTCAATATTGTCGAAAAAATCTATCTAATGATTTGCTAGACACAAGTGGTGGAATTGTAGGCAATAAAGTATCTACAACTCTTATATTCATACTTTCTTCACAAAACCTCAAAATTGATGTGAAACGTTCAAAGTTTTTGCTTTTCAATTTTATCATTTTTTAATTTTAAGATGTTACAAAAAACATCATATTCCACGGAATTTGATAAGAACTTGCCTTTTTCTGTCCCAACCAAACT
Organism: Diorhabda carinulata; assembly: GCF_026250575.1. NCBI lineage: Eukaryota > Metazoa > Arthropoda > Insecta > Coleoptera > Chrysomelidae > Diorhabda > Diorhabda carinulata. Next base: position 43,630,910 of record NC_079472.1, read on the forward strand.
ATAATTTATTTGATCCCAAATATTTATTTTTTCACCTTATGTTGACTTAATATCAAAAAAGCTTCCTAATTTTCAAATTTGTTTCACCTTTTTACTAATAGTCGGTGAGTTTTTTGTTTACTTACTATAGTAAATTTTTTAGAAAAGCCAAAAAAACGGAAGAAACCTGCATCCGAAAATTTTCTTTAATTATTAGGTACCATTTTTGAATTGTTATTACCATTTTAGGATTTACTTATGTTTATGGAATCTCACGTGTTTGGTATAACTGGAGTGTGAAATTTCGATGTATAGTTTTGGAATTTGTTGACTTGTTTTGTTTTGAAAAACACTTCGATAATGGACGTTTTCTAGCGAAGCCCTATTGATAAACAGTTTTGGATCTCAACCTCTATAGTTTATTTGTCATTCATGGTTCATTGTAGTATTACGAATCTAGTTATGAAAGTGTATTGACAACCGCTCGATCGATATGATGACATAAGAATAGAAAGGAACTTGCAAAAAAAGAAAAGGGAAAGGTAGAACCGCAAGATGTTGTATGTATGTGGTATGTGTCTAGATAATCGGATAAAAAATTTATAAAATGAAATTCTAGAGCGCATCAAATTAAGGTAGGGTCACTTAATTGCATGCTAAAAATAGTAAATTGTGCAGCATGTAGGAAAAGCTCAACTTTTCTCACATGTTGCACACTATAGTTTTTCCACAACTGCACAAATTGAAAGAATAAAAGTAATATAACTTATTTTTATTTTTATGATTAGTAAAACCAAAATAATACTAAAGTATCCTCTTAACTATCAAATAATATTATTAAAAATTGTAGTTGATCAATTTTAAACAATCATGAAATTTTTACATTTTTGTATAGTTAAACCCGGAACGTCATTTCTTCTTATTAAATTTTCTGTTATTTTAATTTAAGATGTTGAGGGTTAATCGTTCATATACAATGTATTTCCTGTCACCAATTTCTGTAAAGGGTTCGAAAGATTTTTCAGTAGAGTTGACGATTTTATTAGCAACGTTAATTTTAGATTTAACAGACTCTTCGATGTATATGCTTAATATGTCCCCTCTTGCATTAACTAAAATTGTTGCCGAAGGACGTTTGAAGCAATGACCTGTGTCACTGGAGGTTTTCTAATTAAAAAAAAATGTATTAGCTATACTACCAAATTTGTTAATGCCAACTACCTGTACATTTTCCGTGTTGGTAATATGTAAAAAAACGTTTTGCTGATTCAGCTGAAGATTCGATTGAAGAGCAGCATATCTTTTATATATCTTATGAAATTATCCCGTTACGGTGAACGTTCTTGGCTTTTTTGTTTTCATGTTACCTAATTTTTAATTTCCATATCTCCTCTCTACGACATGCCCCTGCTATGCCTATAGCTACTGATGTCTGCAAATAAAAATTCCAAAATGAACTCGGGACTACTGAGTTCCAAGCGGACACACTGTTCACTGCACCATTGACCATTGATTTGAATGTATTGGTTAAAACTAGAAGTATCTATCTACCATAGTTTGAAAAAAAGTTTGTAATGATTATTCATTTTTTTTATCTACTGAAAAACCCACAATTTAGAAAAATATTTTTCATAAGCTACTGCCGTTTTATTGTTACATGTAGTAGCAACATGAATGCAAGCATCTAGGAAGAAAACCCTCACAAAATTAATATGTAACAGATAGCAAGTGAGATCACAATAATAAAAATAAATTGAATACAATTGGTATTGGTTCAAAGTGGATAAATTGAGGGGCAAACAAATGAAAGTTCAAACTCATCTGTATCTTAGTCAATAATATAAATAAAAATTATATCAACTCTGTCAAATAAATATTTAAAAAAGAAATAACTAGAAGCCTATTTCTCTAATGGGATAGAGCGTCATTACATAAATTTATCTCACAAGTGAATTATATCACAAATTTATTTATTGAATAAACTTATCAATGCAATTAACTTTAAATTACAGAGCACAAAATATCGCATTCTAAGCTTTGTAATTTTGTTTGTAATTAAAAACTATATTCTCTTATCAGTATGAATAATCATACATATCTTTATTTAGAAGAAAACGTCCATTTTTTAAACTAAATTACAAAAATCAAAATTTGAAGGGAACGAAAAATGTCATAATTTATGGATAAGCTACTTGTGGTCCCTAAATTACTAGAGATGAATCAGCATCCTGAATACGTTCATAATGAAGCATGTGCATTATAGCGATCATAAATTAGTTTTCCCACCGGTTCGCAATCGATTGACTCGCGACATGGTGTCATGGCAAAAGAAACAAGAGTGTTGATGGAGTGAGAGGAATAGAAATATGGAGAGGGGAATATATGCATCACGCAAATGCACGCATTAAATTTTATCAAAGAATTGTGGTTCCTTCGGCTTGTGACAATTGTCAGAATATCAAAATTTTGCTTTTTCACAAATTTGTAGCCCTTCGCTTTGTTTATGCTTCTGGAAGTTGTCATAATATCGAAACGACGTTCAACAATTTTGTCTCCCCTTTCTTTATGTCATCCTTAATTTATCAGATTAGTGAAATAGACACTTTTTAATGAAATCATCTCATCATATCTTGATCGGATGTGGTCGAGAAATATTTATGATCATATTTTTTACTAATCTGATCTTATATTCTTGACAGGCAGCCTAACATATTTGGAGGAGGTACTTAACCGGGTACAAGAGATCCCTCTGTGGATTAATCTGCTGCGAATATTCCGAAATCCCTGCTTAGGGTCTCCTACTAAAGTGGAATCTGGTTTCTGAAACACTTGCTTTATTACAGATATACAATATAGTCGAACCATATTATACAGTATTATTGTTTCCAAAACTACTATTTGATTTTCTTTTATATATCAGGGTATTTAATACCCTTACTATACTTATATTTTTTGGTTAGATTCAATTCATTTTGAATACTAACAGTAGCTAAATGTCTCGTAATTGTTCCATTCTCTACGCATTTAATTTGAATTTATAGTCATTACAAAATACAGGTGCAAATTAATTTTATTACGTATATTAAGTTGCGGCAGCTTTTTTAGGGGGGAGCGCCCGGACTGGTACCATAATTTTTTACTATTTAATTACTAATTTATTACCCAAAAAGCGATTTTATTGCTCAAGCGGTTCACGAGAAACGCGACTCCCCCTACCTTAATATTAAGCTACGGCAGCCATATGCATTATCTCGGCAACGGTGAAAGCTATCGAAACGAGCTTAGCGCGATAATTTATTGCTAATTAATTGCTGAAAGATGGCATGGGTCCCGGATCCCGAAAACCACCCCCAAGACTCGAACTCGACAACCCCTCGGCGGTCTTGAGCTACGGTAGCCCGGAAACGCTATCTCGGCGACGAAAATAGTTACGGACGCGCGCTCTTCGGGGTAATTTATTGTTAATTAATTGCTGAAAGATGGCATGGGTCCCGGATCCCGAAAACCACCCCCAAGCGCCGGACTAGCTCACCACTAACGGTCTTGAGCTACGGCAGCTGGATACTTAATCAATTTTTAAGACTACGTTGTACGTCAGAAAATTGCCTTTTTTTTGTCAATAATCACGAAATGCGCCGTCTCGTCGTCGAAGTAACGTGCTGTCTTTCCGGTCACTCTGAACCTTGATAAAAATCATCCATTTATGAAAACATCTAAATCGATTGTAACCTTATTCTAAAGCATGGGAAGATCATTTCGAAACATGAAAACAGTTATTTTGCAATTTTTAGTTTATTAATAAACGCGGTAAATAATAATTTTTCATTAAAAAAATTGATGTTTATTAAAAATACAATTAAATTTCTTTCAACTTGTTGTTTTTCTATTTTTTACGAGCGTACGATTAAAAATCACTGCGCTATTGTACCCGCAAAGTCGGAAAAAATTTTCATTTCGGTATAAACGTGTAAATGTGCTGGCTAGATGGTCTGCGGGCTGAAGGCCGTGAGCAAAAATACCTACAGCAGCTAAGCCACTTCAAATTCCGGTTTATTCGCAGCAGTTATACTTTCGATTTGTACCATGAAAAACTATAGACTTTTCATCAATCTACGTCGGGATACCTCCTTGTCGATTTTTATATTTTAAGTGGTGCTGTTATCGAATGGGCGCAAGGAAATATCACATTTATAAAGCAAAAGTTGTAATTACGATCAATTTGTAAATATTGGAATTTATCGTTTGAACGAGGCTTTGGTAATATTGTAACCACAAATTTCATCATTAATTACGATAATAGGGACAAGCGAAATGAATTAAAAATGTTCTGACAATAAAGCACTTTTACATTAGTCAACAACAGAACATCGACAACTTTATTTTACTTCATCTCTTCGTTTAGCAAACATAATCAATCTTGGTACTACTTTATGGAAGTCGTTACAATATTTTGTCTTCTGATTTTTCTCATTATCATCGGCTGCCATCCAACATCCATTTCCTCGGCGATAGGAGTAACTAATGTAAAATGTCCAAGTGGTTCATCCTCACCATGATCAAGAAGTGCATCATTTGATTTTCTTAATACTCGTGGAGGACCCAGTCTTGTGGGTGGTTCTCGGGATCCGGGACCCATGCCATCTTTCAGCAATTAATTAGCAATAAATTATCGCGCTAAGCTCGTTTCGATAGCTTTCACCGTTGCCGAGATAATGCATATGGCTGCCGTAGCTTAATATTAAGGTAGGGGGAGTCGCGTTTCTCGTGAACCGCTTGAGCAATAAAATCGCTTTTTGGGTAATAAATTAGCAATTAAATAGTAAAAAATTATGGTACCAGTCCGGGCGCTCCCCCCTAAAAAAGCTGCCGCAACTTAATATACGTAATTTTATTCTACAGTAATAACCGATTTTCCTGTGTACATATTAAGGCATAATAAAATCAAATATTGAACCTCGAAAAGAACATGATAATTTTATTGCTCCAGTCAAATCTTACAAACGTGGTTTTCAAACTCGAGTTTTCGGAACATACACTTGCTCATATGATTCTCATATCAAAATTCAACAGAAATTATTTCTAGTTGTTTCTGAGAAACTCACAAAAGTAATAGGCGACTTGTGTTTGTGATATTTCTTTGCATATGAAAGTCCTTCGAGTTATTTTGAATATTATATTACAAGTATTTCATACAATTTTTCAGTATGACTCGATGTAAGTAGGGTGTTGCGACAGAAGTAAAATATTTTGTTTATTACTTATTAGTAAGCTGCAATTTAGTAATAAAGGTATATGTCCGTGGTCTTCAATCACCATTTCCTTTCTAGTGAATATGCCATATATTATATAATTCCCAAATGCCATTTACACAATACTGGTGACACCTTCCACTGAATGAGGGTTTTCATTATTTAGATGTCTTCAAAATAAATGGAAGATTAGTAAGGAAAAGAAAAATGATAGATTTGTTTGAGCACGTATACCGTTACTTAATAATACGATAAAAAAATTTTGTGGTCAACCTCATGGACACTCAAATACATTACCTACGAAATGAATAGATCATTATAATTATAAGCACAGATATGTGACTAACAGATTATTGAACATCAATAGTTTTAGATGAGACATAATTAAAAGTTACATTTAATCAAAAAAATATGACAGAAAGTTTTCTTAACTTACAACTGCCACTGAAAATCTGACTGTTTATTGTAATGACAAAGTACTTAATGCATCTCACGAACGTGGGAAAATCTGCCAATGTATTAACAACAGAGAATAACTATAAGAAACTAATCTCACAAACCAATAGTGCTCAAGATGATCAGTGTATAAATAATTAGAAAAATTGACTCAATTTATGCTATCATCACGATTTCCAATCGACAAATTCTATGAAAATTAATCCTTAACTGTCTGTAATGGGACAGATTTCAATTATAAGAGCAAAAAAGCATACCTAATATGGAAATTTCACATTTTTCTTAGATTTCATTGTGCAGGTTGTTTTTTAAACCGATTCCAATATTTCACAACACAATTAATAATTTTTAATATTGTTTATGTCTTAATATAATGTAGATGAAGGGTGTTTCACTATTCGGGCGACATCGCTCTACTCCAAAAGATTATGGGTTCTCAGATATAGGGTGTTCAAATCAAAATCAAAAATCTGTCAAACTTTGAAAGAATGTAACCAGTGGCGCGTTATCAGGGTTAGTTGTCACTCTTATTCCCCTATTTTTTACGCCACTGGAGCAAATTCTTTCTCTAGTTTTGTTTGAAATTGCTTAATTATTTTTAGTTAGTAAAATAATAACCTTTTATGGAGCTGAAATGAACAGTGCTGTACAAATTCGCCTCTTAGCTACCGTGGCCGGCCTTGTTTCAGCTTTCCTACGCCTGTGGTAGGTTTTCTATTGATACCAGTTGTCAATTCCATAATGTATAAAGTCAAAACTTCAAAGACTTGGAAACTATTTGAAAAACACTATCTTTTTCACATTTATATCAAATATTTTATTGAAAATGATAAAGTACAATAAGTTTTAACTCTTAATATTAAGAGGTACCCCATCGCAAATTTTCATTTTTCATCTGAATAACTTATGAAAAAAATTCTCAGAATTTTGGATTTTTATAGTTTACGTTAATAAGTCCGATTGAAATGAAAAATATAGATTCTCATGAAATTTAATGCTCAAAAATAAATTATCGATATTTCGAAACCAACTTTTATCGATGTCAACAACTCTAATTCAAAGAGAGGTGAGTTACAAAAATGTCGATAAAATTTGAGTTTTTCAGGAAAAATATAATCTTGGATATCGACATTATTTCTATTAATATTTGATTTTGACCATTTGACAAATAATTAAAATAATCTATCATAAACAAGTTATCTGGACTGTCATACTTTCATTTCTGACAAAAACGAAAACTACTGAAATATAGAAGAGAGAAATGGAGAAGAGGAGAATCGAGCGTTTTGTGGAGTTCGGAATAATAGTAAGGAGCCTCGAGACAAAGTGATGCATATTAATTCAACTCAGGAGTTTACTTAGTTATAATTATGGAGATATGAATGTAAGTTATAAATTCCTTATAAATATGTTTGTGAGCAGTGGAACCATCCATTGAACTTTCATATACAAGATAGGCCAAATTTTGATGTGTGTTAATAATCCATAAACTGCATTAAATACATTGTCAATCAATTTTGCAACAGAATAACTATCTAGCAGGTAGTCAATATAAAATCAATATAAGTTCTAATGGAGCGTATCGTCTTCGTTCTTTTTATTTCAATTCATATAAAAGCGGTATCATTCTTTATAAAAAGTTCTTTAGGTATATCTTCTATTTGTGTAAGCTCACATTCTCTCACTCCAATTGCTATTCATGTACGGAAGTTATGAACTTGATTGTTTCTAAAAATATATACCTTATTAAAGTGATACAAATACCTATCAATATATGGAGTGAAAAACCTTTGAAAGGTGTAGTAATGTTGGAAATATTCCACTACAATTAAGGTCATCCAACGCGTTTTTCAATGGAATATAACGAACAATAAGCTCCATTTTTTAAACTTTTCATGGAATGGATTACAATTTCAAATGAAAGTAGAACGGAAATTACATGAATTTCATTCGAATGTATTGCAGTATTTGAAACAGTTTGCATATCTAACAAAAAAAACTTTAATAATAAGTTTAATGAGTTTAATGCGTTCAATAAAAATGTTTCTTCAAAATAAGCGTGATTTTCCAAGCTCGAGGGTATACCTGGAGCAAATGCTTTGAAGGACGGTTAATCAATATGCTATCATTTGTTGGTATCTATATTGTGAAATCACAAACATTGACATTAATATCCCAATCTGTCACTAAAAATAAATTTTTGTGATCACAGTTATCCTCAATTTTGTGTTTCTGGACGGGCTTGCAATTCACACAGCTTCATGCCTTGTTTGCTTACCTCCAGCTGCAACAGTACCAAAACGTAGTATTCAATCGATAAGGTTGAGCGACCAAGCAATCATTGAGGTAAGTTAAATCCTTAGGGCCTGGTGGCGCAAAAAACTGGAAAATATCACTTAATTGGAGCTTATGTTATTTCTCTCACCTACATCCTCACTAAAGAAATCAGGCGGCCGATGTTGCCTCAAGAATTGAACTCAACAACAAACTCAACGAAGGTCATTCCAAATAGTGTAGCATCGATTTTCCTTTGTACACTAGTAGATCAAGGTGTTCACCTTCAAGAAGTTTAAATCGACAGTTTATCTCAATCGTGTCGACGTTTACCTCTGGAAAAAGCGACAGCGGACCATTATTGAAAATCTTTCTATGGTGAATATTTTGATACTAACCTGGTATATGATCTTTTCCTCGTTTGAATAAACTTTGAAAGGAGTATCACTTATTCAGGAGATTACACCCAGAGTCTTTATTTGGAAGAAATTGAATAGTTCAATTTTTTTAAATGACCGGACCCCATAATCAGTACTCTCAATTGCGATAACTCACATCCAAATTTATATATTTACCTAGAATTATGACAAATATCAAATTTTTATTCCTCTGTAGTTATTCTATACGTAATCTCCCACTTATCCATCTGCCTTGAAATATTATTTTGAGATACTAACTCTTTTTGCATGATTTCCATTGAGAGTTTACGAAAACAGCATTGAACTATAATTGGATTCAATACAATCCTTGCACAATTACCTATTAATTTCTTTCGTTTAGGATATCTTTTCTCGGCTCAGTGTGAGTTCTCATCTGCTACATATCGTAAGCGTAGACTAATCAGAACACTGTAATATCTCTACTAGAGTGTTCATGGTTTATTTAATTCATAATTTCTGTGAAGATTATTATATATTAATTCTTGGAAGATTATAAATTTGTGAAAAATGAATTAATGTACATAAAGTATTTGTGTCAGAGCACTCGCCAATTTAACCTCTATCAGATAAGATTATTGTCGTTAATAACTATGCATTTTTGGTTGCGTATGTTTCTCTGAAAAGTTAGGTAACTTTGTTTTGTGCATTTAAATTGGATGAACTATATTTGGAGATTCCAGAGAATGTATACTAATCGAACGATTTAGGCAAATTTTTAAATGCAAATTACAGACTACTTTTGCGTATTTTCGTGAATAAATGATGTTGGGTCTATTTCAATAAATAACTCAATTTCTAATAGAAAATACCATGGATGGATTTCCTTAGAAATTGCTCTTTATTTGGATGAAAAGCTTCAATAATTGAATCCACTGCGCTCTTAATTTTTCCATGAACAAATTTATACCATAACATTGATTTTATGCGAGTTTTGATATCAGACTTTCTCATTTTTCAGCATGATATTGAATATACTCTGCTTTACCTTATATTGGAAAGCATCATAGAAATTCGATTAACTCAACAATCAAAAGCATTTCATAAATTGAAATACGGGGTTTTATTCAGGATATGATCTGAAAATATGATTCCTGTTTGATGTTGAAAAATGTGTATATCTAGAAACCAAGGATTTTTACTCTAGAATAACAGTAGTAAACTCATACACCTATTAATGTATATGTATATATATATATATATATATATATATATATATATATATATATATATATATATATATATATATATATACAAAAATTGATAAAAATAATTCCTACTCTAAGCATAACCTTGCTTCACATCCCAACCAAATATTGTACAGAGAAATGAAATTAGATGCCTTATAATTTTTTTCATTGATGCCACATCATCTTTGAATTAAGAAAATTGTCATTTGAAAAATTTTTTACCATAATTCTGTGACGATTTAGATTTTTTCTACACTTACACAACGAAAAGTAATATAAAATTTGCGTTGCAAACAGAACGGTATTTTTTTATGTCCAAATGTGCGATTTCATTGAAGTGAAGATGTAAATATAGCTCTATTTATTTTATTATTATTGTCATATGGAATTATTATAGAAACTTTCCAATCATGTAAAACTCATTTTTCATATCTTCCCCAACATTAATACATTTTATACTCAAGTTTCAGAAACCTTTTACATATTCATTATTTGCTGCAGTAGCATCACCATAAATAAATATTAAATTATGCATTATTCAAGTGAGCAGAATAATTAATATGAAACACTATTTTACAAAAACTGGAAATTAAAATCCAGAATTCAATGTAACTTATTTGAAGTGTTGTTTAATATGAATACTCCCAACCCATTTTGATGTTTAGACTCCAATGGCAACTAATGAATAAATAAATTCGATGCTCCTCATTTAAATAATTCTTCCTCTTTCATGATCATTATGGTTTCTTGAATTGATGAACTCTTTTTTTTTATTCTTTCACTAAAATAGTGCCAATTTCCCTCCATAACTTATTTTTTAAAGAAAAAACACATTGAAGAAAAAGCACTTATAAAAGTTTTAGCATCAATAAAATTGTAACTGAGTTATAACTCATTTTCAAAAAGTCAAACTGTCTTTGTGAAATCAACAGTGAATGAAGCTAACAACACACTGAAAACCAAAATAAAGGCTGCATTCTTTGAAAATTAAGGAGTTATAAGTTAAGATGAAACATTATATTTTTAAATAATTTGGCACAATAGTAAAATTCAACTTTTCTCACGAGTGAGGAAGTTTGTGGAACGAGCCCGAAGGACGAGCGACGCAAACAGACAAGTGAGAAAAGTACTTTTCCCACATAGCCCACACTATATTTTTCTACAACTGCACATCATATCGAGAGATTGAAAATATTGGAACTCAATTTTCATTTTTATGATATATGATGAACTAAAATAATACTCAAGTATCCTCTTAACTGATACATAATATTGAATTATTAGCAACGTTAATTTTATTTTTATTATAATATTATTAATCTAAATTATGCATCTTAACTTCCACAACTCTTCTTTATGACATGCTTCTGCTACGCCTATAGCTACTGATGTCTGCAAATAAAAAAAACAGAATTTACTCGGGACTACTGAGTTTCAAGCGGACACACTGTCCCCTGCACCATTGACCATTGATATGAATATATTGGTTAAAAGTACAAATATCTATCTACCATAATTTGAAATAGAGTTTTTAATGATCATTTAATTCTTTTTACCCACTGAAGGAACCACTAATTAGAAAAATTTATGTTAATTCAAGGAAAAAATAGAATTAAATTCTAAAAATATTTCCTTCCTTGTCTAGAACTTTGTTTAAAAATCTCTGCTGTTGGTCTGCTGTCAATATATTTGATTTTTAGGGATATAATAGTCGGAACGTCAAAAAGGAACGTAATTTCTGATACGTGGATATATCAACGTTATTTTCTATACTGATAGTATAACATTGAATATTGTGACCAAAGTGTAGACACCTTCAAAGTTTTCGACAAATATTCAAAGTACAATTTCCGAAAAATATTTAATTTTTGTTTGTCTTCTCTATTCCATAAATGTCTCGTATGCTTATTCATATTTATTGTGGAAATTGTCATTTTTATCAAACCACGAATGAAAACCACCTTAAGAATTTAACAAACTTATCCAACTAAGTTTTCGTCGATTTTTGGTGATTTCCCATATAAATGTATGTAGTGTGGGCACAGTGTCTTGAGAATTAATATTTCTCACAGTGTGAGCAATATGTGGTTTTGTAATTAAGTTTGCTATGAGATACGTCACTTTTCACAACAATTGTAGAAAAAGTTATTTCCAGATATACGGTAAGAAACCAACAGTTTACAGTTCACGAAAAATTGAACCTAAAAAATTAAATCCTTCGATCTAGCACTAGACTTTTTTGATTTCCAAAAGCTTCTTAATAAATTTCATCGAAATCTACCAAGTTTTTACAGTGGTCATCGGTTCAAAGAACAGTTTTGAGTAAAATGCACATAAAGTTTTACCCCAGATTATGTACAGTAATAAAGCTTGGAAAATATCGCTCTATTGTTATCTTAGTAGCATTCTGCCTTCTCAAGTGTTATCGTTACCGCGCTTATCTGCCACTTTCACGCGTGCAGCATCCGTTTTTTCGATGGGAATAGGTCCACAATTGAATCTCAGTGTATTCATTATAATTGTTAATGATGTCGTACCTTCACTGAATATTCTAGTAGCTACGTAAGCAGTAATTTGTACGATAATAAAACTAGTACTCATCGTTTTTAGGTATATTTTCCACGCTAGTTGGTTGAAGCTCCCATTATTGTTCTGATTGAATCCACTGACACATCATGAAAGTGAATTGTCATTACTAAGATCTCCATTAATGGGCTTGATAGCTTCTAAAACATCAGAAGGTGAGGGAGAATAATCTTGAGTATAATTAGCAAGCTCTCCGATTGCTTCAGCGTGCTGGAAAAAAAAACCAAAAATCTTTGCCAGTGTTTTGAGTGTTCCATGTAGTGAAAGTGACAGTTCCGTACCGCAAAACTCTTTCGGGTGGCTCTGGAGTAGACAACTTTATCTTCCTCGAATGTGATGCCACTTCATTGTTGACAGTTGACAGTTACACTTCGATGATTTTGCATAACCTCAGATTATTAATTTTCTGAAATTATTTGTTTTATTCGAAGCTTTGTCTAAATTAATGAATAACAATGAATGATGATGAAAAAGAGATCAGCGATGAAGAGTTATTCGAATCTAAGCCACCTGATCTCACTGAAGAAAGCAATGCGGCCGTTCTTAATTCGTTGCCAGATAAATCTCGTGCAAGGTACGAAAAACAGTACGAGCTCTTTATGAAGTGGTGTCACCATAAAAAGACGAAAACCCCAACGGAAAACGTTGTGCTCGCTTGATCATCAATTTTCTGAGGAAACAAAATAAAGGGTAAACTGCAAAAAATCAAAAACTTCTAGCCACAGACAATATAATAGAATTCTTGTTACATTCTTATGCGTCGTCTAAAAAATGTTATGTACGCCGCGGCTGAAATACTACTTTGTTGGACTCTGTTATTTTCAGCTTCGTCCAACAAAGTAGCACTTTCAGTCCTTGGCATACAAATAATTATTGTGCAATAATTTGCTAGATCGTAGGATGTTCAAACGAGCACATTCTCATTTTCTTTGAACAATTGGAGCCCAGCGAAAATTTCCATTTCTTTCGAAAAACTAGCCAAATGTCAATAGAAGCTTATGCAAATAGCATAACGCTAAACTAAGATTTTACACATTTCTTCCAGGATTTCGACATAAAAATGCGATGGATATACTAATAACACCAATTTCCAGTCAGTAATTTGAGCTCATTTGTCAAGTAGATTGGGTGTATATCTCCTACAAAAGCAGGGAACAATAATATAGCTTCAACTACAGCATTTGAACATTCCTATATTGATTTTGATATAACAAACAAATTATGAAACTATTATGCAAAATTGTGTGGTTGTCTTGGTGGATTCAGTTAATTATACCAATGCTTCTGCTCAAGTAGACAAAAAGTTTCAAATGATTAGAATCGAATGAAATAAAATATACTAGAAAAACTTTCGATTAAGGGACGCGAGAAATTTGAGAGCTCATTAGAAACCTTTTATTTGGAGTTAACTTTGAAAAGCTCATTTGACAATGTTGAGACTCTGAAATAGGTAACGGTGTATTTATGAAAAAAATACAAATACGTTATCAATTGACAAAGTTGATAAAAATCGTGATGATCCAGAGATTTTTCAACAGAATTAAAAGACATGTTAAAACTCATCAAAGACAAAAACAAGCAAATATATTTATTTATTTATAAAACTTACAACAATAGGAAACGCACAAAACAAAAGAATTTCGACCAATTCAAAAACAAAAATTCGAATGGACAATTTAAAACGGCCTCTACAAAATAACTACTATTTTTCTAATTAACCCTTATTATTTTGTATTCCCATCAGATTACTTGAAATCTTTGTATCCTTACATAATGAAATCATTATGTAAGGATATCAATGACCTTAATAACCTTAACTCGCTTATCAACGAGTGAATGGCACTACCAAGAAATTGGGAAAAAAGTTAAATTACCAATAAAAATAAACTCAGGAAATATATTGCCCTTGAGAAAATTTATAGCTATATTACACATTACGAATACCTGAAATTGGTAAGTAATATCGATTAAAAACAGTAATTCCTAAAAGACATTTAAAAAACCCAGTTGTCACAAGATATTTATGACCATGTCTTAAATTCTATGCGATGAATCAGTACTTCTGCAAGGCCATCGAACTAAAGGGTGGTCCAACCAAAATGAACGATGTCAATTGTAAATAAAACAAAAAGTTTTCAGAGAATTATCTTGATATTTTTTATAATAATAGAAGGATTTATGACAAATATGTGTGAAACAAAATATCGGCCAAATGCTCGCCACGGCTTCGGTGGCATACCTCTATCCGATGGTCCATATTTTCAATGACTCTGAGACATAATTGAAGTTCAATGTCGTTAATGTGCCGAATTATCAGATTAGTTCTTGAATTGTTACACTTTTTCTTTCAAATATCTCCAAAGAAAGAAGTCCAACGGTATCAAATCACATGATTGTGGCGGCCAATTAACATCGCCATGACGTGAAATAACACGACCATTGAATTTCTCGCGCAAAAGAGCCATTGTTTTGTTAGCTGTGTGGCAAGTGGCACGATCCTGTTGGAACCATATAACGTTCAGGTCCATATCCTCAGTTTCTGGCCACAAGAAGTCCGTTATCATCTCGCGATAGCGAACACAGTTCACGGTAACAGCTTGGCCGACTTCATTTTTGAAGACGTACGGCTTGATGACGCCGCCAGTCCATAAACCGCACCAAACAGTCACTCTTTGTGGATGCATCGACTTTTCAATAATCACTCGTGGATTCTCATTTGCCCAAATGCGGAAATTCTACTTGTTAACAAATCCACTGAGGTTAAAGTGTGCCTCGTCGCTGAAGATGATTTTTTTTGTAAAGTCACCATTCACTTCTGTCTGTTCAACCAACCATTCGGCGTATTGACAACGCTTGAAATGGTCATCAGGCTTCAGCTCTTAAGTCAATTGAACCTTGTAAGCGTGTAAATTCAAATCTTTATCCAAAATTCGCTTCAGTGATGTCGTGAGATGTTTAATTGTTGGGCACGACGACGAGTCGAGGTTTACGGCTCTTCTGCCACACTATCGCTAACAACAGCAATTTTTTCCGTAGAACGAACGGGGCGAGCATGCACAGGTGTTTTCACATTTCCTACAGACACAGTTTGCTGAAATTTGCGCACAATTCTCCCGATTGTGGACACATTTGGTCGATAATGCTGACCAAAAAATCACGAAGTGGACGAAATGTATTTTGATTTGTACGCCCATTTTCGTAAAATGCTTTAACAATCTTAACGGGCTTCTCAATTGTGTACCCCTCCATGGTTGAATTTGTCAAACACTGAAACAAAGAAATGTCAAATTCCTTTCCTTTACACTATTTAATTGTGGAGTTCGTGATATTATGAGATGATAACTTATACCTTATTGTAGACAATAATCCTTCTACTCGTTAGATAAATATTCCCTACGAACAATACAAAGTAATTTTTACTATTTATCGCATAAGGCGTAACAGGACCACATACATCTGAATGTATATTAGATAATGATCTTTCTATGTAGTCTTTTTTTTAAACTTATTGAACCATAGTCGCGCTTGTTTACCATTTGTGCAAGCTTCACATAAATCATAATTTGTAATTAGATTTAGATACGTTATTTAAATGATTAATAAAGTTTTTACTTACAGAAAGTTCCAGAGTGAATAGATTATTATTTTATAGAGTATTACCATTACGGCTTACTTTCACCCCAGATTCAATGAAGCTTACTGAGTATTCTACTTATTGCATCTTGTACACTGATAGCAAATTAAAAGGTACATCAGGACTGTATCAGGATAACATGACTGTATGGTACAGTCTCGATTGTCCCTTGAACTATTGCTCGTTCCCATCTTAGTTGCTGTAATGAAACCTCCATTCTTTGCAATAGAAATTTTAATGGATGTCTTCAGGTCAGAAAAGGTGTCAGCTAGGTCTTCGTGGTTTATTAGATGGTCAGAAGCACCTTAATCCAATAGAAAGGAAGTTTTGTTTTCTTTAGTTGTTATCCGAAAGTTTTCGCCCATAAATACAAAAGCATCTTCTGTCTACTTCATCAACTTCTGAGATTGTTGCTCCGGCTGATGCTAACTCCGATATCAATGAATAAAAGTGCATAAAATGTTAACATAAATTTGTTTCCCGTTCGAATTTCAAATTAAATAATTTTTTGGGAGCCCCTGATTGTTTTCCTCGAAGATATTGTCAAAAATTTTTCTATGGACGACTCCGGTTTGACATTACTGAAATACGAATCGGACAAATATTAAATTACCATATTTTTTGCGGTCGATTCTGATTTCATCCAATTGCACTCTGGTTCCGGTCTATAGATCACATGAATCACTTCGAGTCCACTTAAAAGACTACGGATCCTAAACTTCCATATATTATAATTTTCACCATTATAAGGTTGAATGTTCCTTTTTGATTTTAAATTTTCCATACTGCTGATTAAGCTATAATTTCAATAATTGAAAATTGTTATTTCCAAAAAAATCACTCAACATACTGCTTATCAATTGCACTTTAATTTGTATTTAAATATTTTTCTTTCATCAATCAAGAACGTAAGCTGGGCCCATAACTTGTTGGGGTTATGGATTAGTTAACGGTTTATTTATAAAAAAAACTTAATACGTTATCAATTGGAAGACTATTTTATTTCTCTAAGAGTTTCGATGGTATGTCCTTACAATGTTAATGATCGGAAGAACTAAACTATCTACTTTTTAAACTTAATACATTTTGCATTTTATTATCCATTCTATACAAAAATCTATACCCGGATTTATGGCCTGTAGTTCAAAAACCTTCCTTTTTATTTCAGGAAGAGAAGGATTTTTGCATTCAATATTCCCACAGAACAATAATATTCATAAAATTTGTTTGTGGTGGATGCATCAATTTATGTCTTGAATTATTTTCATTCATAATTAATAATTCACTAATGAATGAGTAATATGCATATAATAAGTCGACAGTTTTCGTGAATATACCTATTTAGTTGGTTCAGTCATTTCCAAATTATGAATATGGAAATAAACTCACCTTTTCATGAATTATGCTAAAACTATGTACAATTTCTTGATTCAAGTTCAAATTTCTCACACTTCATGATATCATTATGTTCATTCACTCTTAGATATTTTACATAACACAACGATTTTTCAATAATGTTATCACATCGTACATTAATATCCATGGCAGGGAACTCCAATCAATATCGAATTTTTTAGTTGATTATTAGGAAGTGATATATTAATATTATATTACCAATTCATCTCTACTTCTCTGTACTTTTTCATCTCTATCATCAAGAGAATTTACAATTTTAATCCTTCTTAATTACCAACTATACCAAGATTTACACCAGAAAATTCACTTTTCATTGCAATTTAACTTTGGTAGTATTCTATTCCTGAAACATGTCACAGTTTTTAATATATTTTTCGCGATCTGTTAATAGAAATTTTAATATGTGACAATCTTAACATCGAAGTATCAGTAGCCTCCTCTCACTTCAAGATTTTTGTGGTTGTGTTCTCCCTTGCTAGTAGGTTAATGCAATCTAATTGCAGTAAATCTAAGAATGTTTTATTTAAAGTATGGCGTGATCTTGAATATATATAACCACCTTGTAGTTACATGCCCAAGCAGATCCTTATAGCTGTACAGTTCACCAATATATTCAAATAAGTCTTTCGAAGAATCTGGCCCAACAGCAGATTGAGAAAAATGTGAAGAACATGGCATAAAGTTTGGATTCTCATCTTCCAACAAAGTGAATAATGAGCGGTTCCTTCATGTTTGTATTTGTATTATCAGCAGAAAAAACTTAAATTTGGCTCTAACTTACATTATTTTTTGTCAAGCGAGTCTTAACATAATTAACAATGGTACCAGAGGTTTCATGAGGTGCTTCAGTCAAACAGTTTGGTGCAAATGCCCTTTTCTTTAGTGAAATATGACACGCAAACTGGATGGAACTATTTCCTTCATTCGATGTGTATGTCAAAATATCCTTGATATCAATAATTCCAGATTTGGTATACATTGAGCACAGTATATTTTTTACAATAGCTTCTGCTTTCGTTCTACCCTAAGAAACTATAGCCCCTTTTGAGTCAACATATAGTTTAGGTAAAAGCTTGTGACTACAATCCATTGAAATATAAGATAAATTCTGTTTAACTGTATGAAATACAGAGGTGAACTCTTCCAAAACCAGTCTATCACTTTCATTCTTATCGATGAACTGGAAGCAACAGTAACTATATTTCTTTTGTGCACTCCACTTTTTCTACGGCCTCCATGAACAATAAGAAATCTTTATTGCAATATTCACATGAGGCCTTGTGAACATTACCTGAACATGGTTTAAGCTACTCTCCTCCTGCAATCCACTCTTCCCTGAATACGCACAACAAGTTGCTCTATATGTGATGTTACGTTGTATGTAGAATGCTTTGAACCCTCACACAAAATAGTTTTCTGTAGATCTCGTGGTTTTGGTGTCCTATATACGACAGAAAAAGAATTTTATTTTTTTGTAGAACTGTAAGTTGACGTTCATAACATATTTTTAAAGAAAAATTGGTTTTGATATGTCATTATTTTTGGTATAGGTACTTTATTGTTTGAGCTGGAATATTCTTAATAGAACCGTTACTCGCAGACGCCTTCAATGGAAAATGGTGATGTTAAAATTAATCTTTAAAATAATTTTTTATTATGTTAAAATAAGTCGAAAACGTGGAAACGCCGCCCAACATAAAGTTTTTTCTATTTTTTGTATTAATAAGAAATGTGTTGTTGTTATATCGCCATTAAAACCCAACTAACACATGTTTTAATATTATTAATAAATAATACAGTCCACACATCAACAATTAGTTTATTTGAACCAGCAAAGAATTTTAAACATTTTGGTCTTCGATGCAGATAAATATAAGATAGAAAAATATCTAAACAGTGTAAAAACTATCTGGAATTTAACAACAATCGAGTGTGTCCAGTGGCCCAGAGAAGAGGCGAAGAAAAATATCGAGCGAAGTAACAAGCGATAGTGACTAACTGACTGAACGACTGCAATTCAGGTACTTTTTCCATACAATTCCTATTTTATTCTATTTTTTCCTTTATCTTAGGATCATTTGTTCTATTTAATCAGAAAATGGTCGAAACTCTTCAATAAACTATTGAAAATTGATTCAATTATTTCAATAAAAATTACAATTTAAATGTGTTAAGACAATTTGAGCGGTATTTTACATCGCAACAAGATATGCGACGTATTTTTCTTACAATTTTCAATTGAACAGTTTATAATAATACAATTTATTTTCTATTCAGTCTAGGCAATTTATAATACAATTTCATTAGTTTGATTTATAAAAATCACATGTATTATTTTAAAAGATACAAATTACTACTTTACTTACAATTTTAAGCCTAGTAAGAAGGTACAATCAATGTTAAGCAATTGAAGTAGCTATTTCATCACAATTAAGGTGCAATTTTCTGTTGTAGGTTATTTTTTGATAATAAATTACAATTTAAACTGCAATAATGCCCCCAATAGAGAATATTGACCTCACAATTTTATACCGTAAAAGAGGTACAATTAAACAAAAACTTACATTATTAGAAAAATTCATAGATAAAATTAACGAATCAGTTCCAGGATTTAATGAAATACAAATGCGATACGACAATCACTTAAATTTATTAGATGAATTTGACAAAATCCAATCGATTATAGAGTCTGAATGTAAAGAGGATGACTTAGATGAACAATTCAATGAACGCGATACATTTCAAGATAGATATTATGCTGCTTTTGATTTTTTGAAACAATTTATACAAACTTTACAACCACGTCTAGATACAAGCGTTGAACAAAATTCAAATTCAGTTAACAACATTTCGTCGAATAATTTTGATCCTCTTCAGAATATTTTATTACCAAAGTTAAAATTACCTAGCTTTGATGGAGAGTTTCATCATTGGCTTCAATTTAAAACCAATTTTAAAACTATCATATGTGACAATACAAATTTGAATGAGAATCAGAAATTTCAGTTTTTAAAGGCGTCTCTAGAAGGGTACGCTTCTCGATTTATTGAAGGTTTAGACAGTACAGACAAACCATTTGAAAGAGCTTGGAACCTTTTAGGTGAAAGATTTGATAAAAAACAATTCTTAATCGATAGCCATTTCAAGTCTATTCTAAGTGTGCAAAATATTGTTAGAGAAAATTATATACAATTCCGTAAGTTATTAGAGGAAATTTCTAAACATTTAACATCGCTAGAAGGCTTAGAGTTAACTAAAGATATTTTATACGACTCCTTTATTATATATATTGTGTCCAATAAATTGGACAAAAATACGATTCGTGACTGGAAAGAAATGAAATATCATTCTGAATTACCAACTTTGGACGAATTTATGAATTTCTTGAAAGACAAATCTGACATTTTACAATGTTTGGACGAGTCTCAACAATCAACTAAATCCATAGGCAATTTAAGTAAGAATAAGAACAATCCAGTACATATGCTTTTATCAACCAATAAATAATTGTCCTGTAATTATTGTAAACAAGCTCATACAATTTATAAGTGTCCTCAGTTTTTAGCTTTAAATGTTGATACAAGAATTCATAAAATTAAAAATTTGCACTTATGCGAAAATTGTTTACTTGCAGGTCATGATAAACAAAATTGTAAACACGGCAAATGTACAATATGCAAAAGGAAGCACAATACACTGCTTCACAAACAATATAATGTAGTACCCCCGGCAAATAATCCTTCTAATGAACCAACAACTTCGATGAATGTAGTTGTAAACCACAATAATTCAAACACGATTTTAAAAGCGGAAAGTTTCGCCAATTCACTGTTATCTACCGTCTCATGTCAAATTAAAGACAACCAAGGCAATTTTCATCAAATAAGAGCACTGCTGGATTGTGGAGCTCAATCCAATATAATAACTGAAAGGCTATGTAGTTTACTAAATATACCATTGTTACCTACCAATTTCTGGAATAGGTAAATCTGTATCTTATATAAATAAAAAATGTTCTATTTCTCTTTATTCTTGCGTTAATGATCATGAATATACAATTTCATGTTTAGTCGTCCCTGTAATAACTGGTAATATTCCATTTGCTTATTTTAATCCTAGTACATTAAAGATACCGGAACATGTTCAATTATCTGATCCCAGTTTTGGATGTCCACAAGAAGTCGATTTATTGTTGGGCGCCAATATATTTTGGGATTTGTTATTAAACGAAAAAATAAAATTGGGAAATAATATGTTAGTTAACACTGTATTTGGATGGATAGTAACAGGTGCGCTTCCAATTGATAATAATAAAACAATCATGTGTAACCTTTCAAGTCATATTCCTGAAGATGACCAGTTAAAGAAATTCTGGGAAATTGAAGAAATAAAAGGTAGTCATCAATTTTTATCTTAAGACGATATTGTGTGTGAGTCTTTATTTAACGAAAATACTTTCCGCATAGAAAACGGTCAGTTTGTAGTAAAATTCCCGTTAAAACAATCCCCAGAACTATTGGGCAGGTCTAAACCCGAAGCAATTAGAAGATTTAAGACATTAGAAAAACGGTTCGCGGATGTTCAATTTAAACAATTATACACCGATTTTATTCAAGAATATGAAACTTTAGGTCATATGACTAAATTAACTATTGAACCCGATGGAATTAAATACTTTTTACCACATCATGGTATTTTAAAAGAAATGAGTACGACAACTCGTTTACGCGTAGTTTTTGATGGAAGCTGTAAGACGTCTACAGGGTGGTCGCTTATCGATCTACAATATATCGGCCCTAAAGTTCAGAATGACATTATAAACATTCTTTTACGATTCAGAACATATAAATTCGTGGTTTCCGCTGACATATCAAAAATGTATCGTCAAATTCTCATAGATCGAGAGCATAGACCTTTACAACCGATACTATGGCGTGATAACCCCAAAAGTAACTTTTGCACTTATCACTTGATTACAGTTACATATGGAACTCGATCAGCTCCATATCTGGCTATCAAGTGTATTAAGACGCTAGCGGAACACAATATGAATCAATACCCCAAAGCCTGTGAAACAATACTAAAGGACATGTACGTGGACGATTTGTTGACCGGTTCTAACGATTTAATAGAATTACAAAAATTATGCAAAGACATATATGATGTCTTATAATCCGCTAATTTCATTTTAAGAAAGTGGATTTCTAATAATTTTCAAGTAGTTTGTGGCTTCAAAGATAACAATATCTCAAATGCAATTTTAGATATAGGTGATAAAGAAAGTTGTAAAACTCTGGGAATCCAATGGGACAATAAAAATGACATTTTAAAATATACAATTAAACAATTTACCCATCGAAACACAATTACTAAACGTCACATTCTTTCAATTATTTACGATCCTTTAGGGTTATTGAGCCCTTCAATAGTTATTGCAAAATTAATAATACAGAAATTATGGTCCCTACACATTAGATGGGATGAGCCTATTCCACAAGATATAGAACAAACTTGGTATCGATTTCAGAATGAACTTGGCAGTTTAAATCAATTATCTATTCCTAGAAATGCTATTTATTTAAACTATGTACTTACAGATGTCCATTGCTTCTGCGATGCATCGAGAGATGCATATTCATGTTGCATATACTTACGTAGTGTTGACGATAGCGGAAAGTATAACGTTCAATTACTATGTGCCAAAACCAAAGTGTCGCCACTGAAGACAATAACAATTCCAAAACTTGAATTGTGTGCTTGTCTTCTAGGAGCACAACTAGTAAATACTGTGGTCAATGCCCTCAATTTAAAAAATATTCATTATTGTTTGTGGTCCGATTCTCAAGTCGCCCTATGTTGGATTAACACGGAACCCAATTTATTACAGACCTTCGTTGCTAATCGCGTATCTAAAATACAATCTCTCACGAACATTGAAAATTGGAGGTATGTTAGTACTAAGGAAAACCCTGCAGATTTAGCATCTTGAGGTATAATGCCTAAAATGCTGATGTCAAGTGCAATTTGGTGGAAAGGACCTCAATTTTTATTGTTACAATCATCAGATTGGCCAATTACTAATTTTTCAATTTCTGAACACGATCTCCCAGAACTAAAAAAATCTAAAACTATTTTGGTCATATCACAACATACAAAAATTTGTGATTTATTTACAAAATTCTCTTGTTTACAACGATTAAAAAGAGTCACAGCATATTGTATGTGTTTTATCAATAATGCACGAAAATCTGATACCAAAGTTATTGGCCCATTATCAGTTGAAGAATTGGAAAACACCAATACTATTTTAATTAAATTATCTCAAATGGAATCATTTTCCGAGGAGCTAGAATTACTTCGTAAAACCAAGCAATTAGATGCTAAACATAAATTTGCCTCATTAGCGCTCTTTATTGATGAGAAAGGAATCATCAGAGTTGGGGGACGATTAAAAAATACTTACTTACCATTTAACATCAAACATCCAATCTTACTCTCAAGTAAACACAATTTTACCAAGCTAATTTTTAATCATAAACATAGTCAATTGTTACACCCAGGACCACAACTACTATTAAGTTCGGTTCGATAATTCTACTGGCCTGTTGGTGGTTCTATATTAGCCAAACAAACAGTGAGAAATTGCGTGAATTGTTTCAAGTTCAATCCTATTCCATTTTCCTGTCCAATGTCAAACCTACCGAATGAAAGAATTAGGCCTACGCTTCCATTTGAAGTGACCGGAGTTGATTATGCCGGCCCATTCTATATTTTGAACAAACCAGGTAAAGTTGCCAAACTTAATAAATGTTATTTGGCTATTTTCGTTTGTTTTTGCACTAAGGCAATACATTGCGAAATAGTAACTGATTTAACTTCCAACAATTTCTTAGCATGTTTAAAACGCTTTGTATCTAGACGAGGTGTTCCCAAAATAATATATTCCGATAACGGAACTACATTTCACGGCACTAACAACTTATTGAAAGATCTTAGTAAATTTTTATTTAACAATCAGGCCTCTATTGTCAATTCTACCAGTCAATATAATATACATTGGAAGTTTATTTCTCCGTACACCCCAAATCATGGCGGATTGTGGGAAGCAGCCGTTAAAAGTTGCAAATTTCATTTGAAGCGAGCTCTTATTAATAATAATGTGACTTACGAAGAAATGTGCACCTTAGTGATACAAATCGAAGGTATATTAAACTCTCGAACATTGTTTGCGCAATCAAATGACCCTAATGACTTGTCACCCATTACACCATCCCATTTCTTAATAGGTCGAGTTCTGACCTCCATTTCCAACATTGACTATACTAATACCAACAAGTATCGTTTGACTCGATTAGAATACATCCAGAAACTCTACCAACAATTTTGGCGAAGATTTTCAAGACAATATATTTCTCAGCTACATCAGCAGTACAAGTGGAAAGACGCCCCATCAACTATTTCTGTGGGCACTTTAGTCTTAATAAAAACCACCCTATATCCACCATGCCAATGGCCAATGGGAATAATTAGGAAATTATTTCCCGGAAGAGACGGCATTACAAGAGTTGCTGAAGTCCAAACCCATAAGGGACTAATTATTCGTTCCATCAGACATTTGTGTCCATTACCAAGACAAGAAGACATAGACAATTAAATCGATTTATTGCAATCTTAATACAGTGATAGACTTTGTAAACATAGGTATATATTATCAAGTAAATTTCTACAATAAGCTGTTTTGAAGGCATCCCTTCAAAGAGGGGGCTATTATGTTAAAATTAATCTTTAAAATAATTTTTTATTATGTTAAAATAAGTCGAAAACGTGGCAACGCCGCCCAACATAAAGTTTTTTCTATTTTTTGTATTAATAAGAAATGTGTTGTTGTTATATCGCCATTAAAACCCAACTAACACATGTTTTAATATTATTAATAAATAATACAGTCCACACATCAACAATTAGTTTATTTGAACCAGCAAAGAATTTTAAACAGGTGTATTAAACAATATGTATAAGGAAATGTCAATCCTCAACAAAATATTAACATTCTGATAAAATGTTTTCTTTTGATATTTTTAGAAGTCATTAGAAGAAGAAGAGGTAGGCCAAGAAAGAAATGGATAGGAGAGGTAGCATCGAATTTGAGAAGAGTGGATTTAACTGAGTTGAGAGAAAAAACAGAGAATATATAAAATATATAAAAAGAGTGGAGTGGAGGAAAGAGTAAAACAGAGCTAACAGATTTGGAAAAATATATTTTCTAAATTATTTTAATTGTAAAAAATAATATAGTCATGGGCCTTCAAGGGCTGAAATGCTGTAATATATATAAGTAGGACACAAAAATTGTGCAGAAATGTTTCTGCAGCAAATATCACAATTTCTAGAAAGACATTGAAGACAAACTATATACAGAATGACCAGAATATTGTACACTTGGAGTGAGGAAAGCGAAGCTCCAATTGTTGTTGATATTTGTATCAAACACGCAAAATAATCCAACTTTTTAACATTGGCAATATACTTTTATTATTTATGACATTGTGTGTTGACTATCCTTATATTTTTAATAGTTTATTAGTTATAATATCAGTCAATTGTTCCATGTTATTTTTTTAATCTCATTAGGAATCGTGATGCCAAAATGGTGAATAACCATAAAACCAGGGCTTTAAGTTGATAACCCATTGACAAAAAATATATCACAAAACTTCGCATCTTTCAGTGTAAGGTAAACAGTTAAGATAAAACACAAGCAATACCCAAATACAGAAATAAAGATGAAAATTCAAATTCAATCTATGTGGTATGGCCCAAAAACTAGAATATACTTCTATTTATTCAACATTGAATGGCAGAATAAGAAATAATGAAATTGATATTACTCCTATATTTTCTGTTAGTGTTCGTGACATGTTAGCGTGTCGAAAGAATGAAAGCAATGTATCCCTATGTACTCCAACTGAATTCTTTATTTACACAAAAATAACGGGAAAAACTAAATTATCGCGATCTCATGATGCATGTTTCACGACTTCTTTTTGTCTTTTTCACTTTCACAGCTTGATGAAGAAATTATAATAACAATGAGATTCGATATCTTCTGCATAATGGGACTTGACCCGAATTTATTCTGATTTTGATGTACTTGCCAATGATACATTTGAGAATTTTTAACATAACGTTTTCAACAACAAAAATTTCTCTCTTTTTCTGAGTAATAATGAGTTGCCAGATTGTCATCTCAGTATAGGGATTATTTTACATGAATATGTACGAAGATGTATTGATATCTAGTTAGCTTAGACCACTTACATGCATAAACAAAATATTGCGTTACCATATAAACGAACAATAACTTATTAGAAGTGTCAGTGTAAAGTTTGATGACAAAGAAGTAAATCAGAGTTACGCAATAAATTAAAATAAAAAAGATGTCCACCGAAATTGTGAAAAACGAAAAATTGGAGTATCGAGCCATCATCAAGTACCTGTGTTTAAAAGGGTTAAGAGGTAAGCAGATTTACGAAGATATGCTTAATACCCTTGGCGATCAACGTCCTTCGTATGCGACCGTGAAAAATTTGACTGCAAGTTTCAAAAGAGGTAAATTTTCTATTGAAGATGATGACCGATCGGGAAGGTTTCTATGTCAGTCCCCGAAAATATCGATGCAGTTCATGACATGATTTTATCAGACCGTCGAATTTTGACCAAAAGCGTGCAAAGGTAGAAGCATCGCGTTCGATCTGTGCTCGATTTGAAAGTTTCGTGTCCAAAAATCTGCTCGAAAAGTTTTTGCTTCAGTTTTTTGGGATTGCCATGAGTAATCATGATTGTTTCTTTGGATAAGGGTGGAACAATAACTGGAGATTACTATTCGACATTAATGACCACTCTATGGGAAAAAACTTCAAGAAAAAAAAGCGGAAAGCTATCTAAAGGTGTTTTATTTTTGCAGGACAACGCCCCTGAACACAAATCTCATGTTGCCATGCAAATAGTTCGGGATTAAAGGTTTGAATTACTAGAACACCTCCCTTACTTACCAGATTTGGCTCCGTCCGACCATGATCTCCTTCTTCAATTGAAAAAAAGTTTAAAAGATCGTAAATCTTCTTCCAACGAGGAGGTAATGAAAGCTGTAGACGTCTGGTTTGCAGAGCAAGAAGAAACATTTTTTTTTAAAGGTCTAGAGACGTCGCAGGTTCGCTGTAGTAAATTTATCCAATTAAGAGGAGAATATGTTGAGTAATAAAATATTTTTATATTGAAATTTTGTTTGGTTCTATAGTAGGCTAAGAATTTTTCAATATATCCTCGTAGAAGTAAGCATGAGGAAACCGAAACTAATAGTGATAAAATCAGGAATATCTGTAACTCATGGTACAAGTCAACGTGAATAAGGGACATACAGTGTTACTCTAAAAGATACTGCATCCATATCTATACAGTGTCTTTTCTACTGTTATAATAAATTTTCTGAGAATTACTTCATGCCTCATTGTAGAAACATTAGAATTTGTGTAGATTGAATTAAAAATATATTTTATTCACGACTGTTGTATATATAATAACCAATATACATTTGCTTGCTCCACCTTAGTAATACCCATTAATTATAGCATATGCTTTCATGATTTAGCTAGATTATATTGTTTTGTGAATTTGACTATAATCTTTGAACATTATTCTGTAGTTAAATTTCATATTGTTTCAATATTTTGTCATATTATGTGGAAAAATCAACTGAAAATGGATATAAAAAAGGAAATCACTTTTCTTTGACCAAAAATTAGATAAGCTGCTAAATAAAATTTACTGCCAAATAAGTCAAGAAACTTAGATGATACTTTCCAAATGGGATAAAGGATTATTGTGTAATATAGTTATTATCTATTATCTCACAGTACTACGAACTCCAACATTGAATTGTGTATCCAAAAGAATGATTAGATCCATTAAACAAAAAGTTTACGCGATATTTGCTGCAAAATTGGGTGGAATAATTCACGGTGATACTGATTTCACTTCACATTATCTGATAAATATGACACCAACTATATAATTGGAAGCGAGTAGAGCACTATATGTAGCTGAATAACAAGCTTTGAATCATACAGCTACTCACATATAAAAACCAGTGAAAATGAGGTAGGAATTATCAAAATTAGTACTGACAGTTTGAAAATTAAATGGATATAGAGAGTGTGATGTCAAGAGTGAAAAAATTTATTGTAGTAAGGAATGTAAATACTAGATGAGAAACATTTTCTCCGGTCAGTAGTTACAGGTACACTTGCACAGGGTGATGCTAACGGAGGTAGAAAAATCAGTAACACAAAAACGAAATGTCAAACTCAGTAGATAACCCTTCCAGTAAACTGACAATGACCAAACACATAGAAATAATATAGATAAAAGAGGAATAGATCATAGGGCATAGGAATCTGAGTAGATTTAGGTATGATGATGAGTTTGGTCGGATACCCAGTGTACGACCACGGACAATCCCATATATCACCAGCTAAATTACGAAAAATAACTAGATTAAAAAATTAAATAGCAACTTCTAGCGTGCCTGTTACTTATCAGGTTATGTCAAAACTACTGTAAGATAATTTTCAAGACGATTTCTTATATATGGACTAAAGACATTCTAATTTCTCTTGATACGGGTTGAATGATATGTACAATATGTTGGAACCATGTTACAGCGTCATTAACCGAAACTGTCATTTTCTGAAGTCGTTGAAGAGGTAATGTAGTTGTCTTTGTTGTCCTTGAAATCAGATTTATATTTGAAAAGTAAGAATTCCTTGTTAGAGATACGAGGTATTAGTATTACGAATAAGTTAAAAGAGGACCAAATATGTTGACATAAAAAGTCGTTTCCAACAGACGAGCAAATTAGTTGATCAAAGAAGATAAATACTTTTGGGTTTGCTTTGATCTTTACAATAGATGCACAAAAATAACTAGTATGAACAATAACTTCGATTCATTCTCTACCATTTTTTGAAAAAATGAACACACCGAGAGATGAATTCACCTCAGCGTTCAAATATTTCGCTAGCAAATTGATCAAAACAATTTACAAGCTTTTTATAGTGGCGATAACATATGAATTCTAATTATGGATCAACTGAATTCAATTAACATTAATGACAATAGAAACATTTGTCCAAGTTCTACTGTTAGCTAGCTAACGTTCAGTTGGTGATTCATTTCATACAAGCTTAGAAAGATTGGAGAAATACCTCTTCTTCTACTGCCTTTCACCTACAGTGCATTGGCGATTATCCTATGGTCAGACATCTATTTATAGCGGCATGACACAGCTCGCCTGTGTTATTTATGCCAGTCCAGTGTTTTATATTACTTAGCCATGACATTTGTTTTCAGCCTATGCCTCTCTTTTCTGCATCTTTCCTTGTATGATCAATTGGGGTATTGTATATCTTTCTTCTCTTATAAAGTGAATCAAGTATCCAACTTTTCGCACCTTGATCAAGTTGAACAACTCTCTATCAGTTTCCGCTCTTCTTAGTACATCCTCGTTCCTCACTCTGTCTTTGCATGGTATACTAAACATTCTTCGAAGGTTTCTAGTTTATTGGTAGCCGATATCTTTAGTGTCCATGTTTCCAAGCCGTACAGTAAAATTGACCACACATAACATTTGACCATTCTATGCCAAAGGCTAAAGGAGAGATTACGGTTACACAACATCGGTTTAACTTTAACGCCATAATCAGAGCCCTCAAGAGCCCCAGCAAAGACATTCTTTACATAGAGACTGAACAGCATAGAAGACAAAATATACCCCTGGCGTACCCCTCCTGAAACTTTGAAGTCTTCTTGAAGCCAGAAGAGGTTTTAAATAATTTTTATATCACTGCTGTCGATGTTGGCGCTCTGCAGCGTTTTTATCATAGTGTCATGCTTGACGGTATTAAACGCCTTCTCATAGTCGAGGAATGTGATGTAAACGTTTTTCGTTGGTCAATGCAGTTTTGAATGAGAGTATTTGGGCAGAAAACTGCTTCGCGTGTACCCACACCGCTTTTGGAATCAAACTGGTTCACTCCACTTAGTTCTTCTAACTTTCTGAACATCCCTATGTGAAGGATACGGAGGAATAGCTTGAGCATATGACTCATTAAACTAATCAGTCGATAATATTTGCATTTTACGAAGACGAAGTTTTATATTCGCAATCAGTAGATTATGATCAGACGTAATATACCAGAAGAGGGAAATCAACATAAGTAGTGAAGAATTGTAGGAAGAAGTTACTTAGTCTATAAAAATGAGTTTATTGATAGGAAAAAGGATTTTCTTAATTAGTATCTCAATCAATAAAATGTGAATCTGTGAAATATGTAATTGATGAAGGAGAAGTCCTTTTTAAAAAATATATCCACTGAGTCAAACTAGAAATTAACTATCCCGACAATGTTTGTTCGGTACAACAGTATTACAGTATAGCTTAGACTAAACACAGTGGAAAAAATGTTTATTAATATTATATTTATTTCCATGACATAGCAAAATATCTACAATGGCATCATATTTTCTTATATGGTCGTATGGGGTAGAGATGACATAATTCCTACTCCTGAAGATCCGGTTACTGAGGGCCACAGGTCAAGGAAGGCGGACATTTTCGGCTTATTCATTACTATTGTAGGTATAAGGTTCTTGAGCCACTTTTTTGAATTTAATTGAGACTAATATACACAACAAATATTATTAAAAGCTCATACTATTTTCTTGTAATTATAGGGTTGTCAACGGTAGCTGTCTCTAAATTTGGCTGGTTCTTAATTATTCTGGATCTGAGTATGTTAAGTTCGCCCAAGTCCAAAGGAGGTAAACTGATATTGAAGTCTTGAATCGGCTCAGATTGGTTGATTTTAACTACTATTTGAGGAAATAGAATCGGATGACTTCCCATTTCTATCGTTTCTTTATTGGTTATCTGTATTTTGCAAGATATAGGTATATTAACTAAATGCATACCGATTAAGTTGATAACTTCTTCTTGCTGACAGCATTTTAGGCGAAGATTAGTTTTCTTTAGCGAATAGACAATCCATTGGTTAGATGATTCTCTTAAATACTGGTCCGTTGCCGAATATTGGCACATGATGACAGGTAGAAGTGGCTTTTAAGTCCAATAATTGAATTTTATCATTTGTTTCCTCCAGATTGGTTTCGTCACAAATATAAACATATGTGTCCATGTGTATTTGTTTTTTTTTGCAAGAGTCGCCCAAATATGCACAGTAAAATTTATTTATTAAAATAAATTTATTTTGAGGAATCATAGGCTTTGGTTGGTTTTCTTTCAAAATGGTATTGGATAAAGATGAAACAAATTTTGTTTATACGTATGTAATATATATGTGATTTTGTCGTTTAAAATAGATACTAGATACTTTAATAAAGTTTTCAAAAAGAGGAATCGAATTTAAATTTAATTTGACAGGCTTTTGATTTTCTTAAAGGTTTGCATATAATATTTCTAGGCGTATTTATTAAACTTTTTATTAAACTTGAGTGTACAATACCCGAATTTTCTACACTTTGACATATCGAAATCAAAATTTCGTACATATTTAGTACCTGGTTAAGTACGTCTTTAATGAACATATTACTATTATCATATT
Source organism: Diorhabda carinulata (assembly GCF_026250575.1). Classification (NCBI taxonomy): domain Eukaryota; kingdom Metazoa; phylum Arthropoda; class Insecta; order Coleoptera; family Chrysomelidae; genus Diorhabda; species Diorhabda carinulata. The sequence continues at coordinate 43,662,809 of NC_079472.1, forward strand.
GATTTCGAATAAATTAACTCATCATATTGATTTTGTTTTTTAACAGTTCTCGTTTTTGTTTATTTGTGGAATAGTTGATTTAAAATCGTCAATTAGAGAAGCATCTTAAGTATTTTGTGTTTTGATCGTTTGCGATAAGGAATTTTGATTTTGTTGATGTTCTTTAAAAGTCTCTCGTAACGTTCGCCATCATTAGCATCAAAATTTTTGTTAATAGCTTTAAGAATTGTACCTAGCCCTTTGACGTTTTGTTCTCAAACGATAAGGTGATAACTCCCTTAATTTATTTTCTATCTGGTTTTCTATAAAATTAACGGCATTTAAACTATTCGGGAGTTTTTTTATTTTTATTCAATTGGTTTTCATGGAATTGATTGTTTTTGGAGTTTTAGACTTTAAATTTTGAAATACGATCTTTAAAGAGTTACGATCATAGTAGTAAAAAATCAAATGATAATGTTAAATTAGTTTTGGTCTGCAGAATTTAACTAACTTTTACTAAGGGATGGGGTTATCTTGGAAATTCCATGGAGTAATAGTTTCTTGGAATCCGACAATTCCCGGTAGTCTGAAATAGCAATGTGAAATTAAGTGCCGAAGGAAAAGAAACTTTCTAATAGGCGTTTGGTATTGTCCATATGTATTTTATCTCGTTTTGTTGTTGTCACGGTTTTACGTTTCATGTTTATTATTTTAAGACTAACTGGCCTATCGATTTATTGGTTTTTTTGTCTTTTGTTTTTTTAATAAAAATATTTTGGTTTGGTGCGAATACTTTAGGAACTTTGCGAATTTTATTGATTTTCCTAAATGATTAGTTTTTTGTTCAATTAGATCAGAATTAATTTCTGATATAATAGTTTTGTTTTGTCATTATGTTGGTTTACGTAATCATTTATAGTGTCAATTTCTAGATTGAATGGATCATTATCCGGAATGTGACCGTTGACGATATTCGCAGGTTTTAATTTGATTCTAAAGTGGATAGAGTTATAGCTCAAAATAGTGTATAATATTTAAGTTTGTATTAGGGTATCAGATTTATGCATTTAATAACCTTAACTGTTAGATTATTGTTGAATGGGATCGTCCAACAAATCAGTTTTATTGTGGGTGATCTGGTGAATAAAAATGCAATTTAATTCTATGTAGACTTAGAAGTTCGATTACAACTGTATTTTTAAATTCGGTTCCGTTATCACAAATTATTTGTTTGGGAATACCGTGATGACAGAAAAATTTAATAAGATTATTAGCAACTTCTGTTTCTGATTAGGGTTCTAAATAATAGGCTTGAGCCTTTGAAAAACTGTCCACAATTGATAGAAATTTTGAATTTTCGAATGTGAATGAATCAATATGAACTATTTCGCATGGATTAATAGCCGTTGGTGTAAAGTTCATCTGGATTTTGACCTGATGCTGTTCATATTTACATTGCTAGCATATTTCACATTCATTAGTATAGGTTTGAATCGATTTTTTCATATCGGGCCAATGATATTTTTCTTTAACTTGATTCAGAGTTTCATTTATGCCACGGTGATTCGATTTGAGTTCATGATGGTTTTTTATTGTTTCGGATATATCTCGTTTATCCTCAACGTCGATGAGTTTACCAGTACGCCTTTCCAATTTAATGTAAGAGGATCTGAAATATTGCTGTAAACAAACTGAAAATGGTTCATACAGAAATATAGGTAATAAGAGACATCTGGAACAATATATTCTTTGATAAAATTTATCGGCTCGTTAACAATGTTGTTTTTGGATAATTGAATGTAGAATCATTGTTTGTTTCAAAAAGAGTTTTTATTTTAGGTTTTGCCAGAGAGTGCATTACTGAGTCTATGAAAATTTGGTTTTTACTATAATTAACGCCTACTATAGTATTTTCCTCAAAATTTGAATGTACCATGTTATTTTTGTCAGGGACGTCATGAGATTGTTTGTCATTGAATGCGTCGTCAACATTTACGATAATTGATAAATCGACGTAATCATCTCTTACACTAACTATGCTAGGTTCCTCTTGTTGTTCACTTGTCAAGGGTGGAGGAGTATCAAGAGTATCATCAGTTTGTCGATTAGAATTGGGTTGATTATAATAATTACTAGTTTCTCTCAAAAGTTCGTCAGAGTTTTACAAAACAGAGTTGTTATTTCAAAAAGGGTGGGAATCTTTCGTGTGGATTTCAATCCTTGGGAGAGAGGCAATCTGCGTTACTATTTGACTTCTCGGATCGATAAATTATCTGATAGCCAAACTCTTCAAGTTTTTCCAATGTAAAAGTTGAATTCGGTTCTTTGAAAGAATTTGACCAGAGTGGTTTGTGATCAGTGACAATGTTAAATCGTCTATTGTACGAGTACGGTCTGAAGTAGTTGGTTGCCCATACTATTGCTAAAAGTTCTTTCTCGATTGTTGATTATGATGGTTCTAAATGGTTCAGTGTTCGTGATGCATACGCTGCGAGGAGATCATATCGGATATGATTGCTCCTAACGCTACATTTGACACATTTGTTTTAAGGTTAGATGATTTCAAGAAATAGGGATACTGTAGAATGGGTTTGTTTATGAGTAGATTTCTGCAAGTTTCGAAACAGGTTTTTATTCGTAATGTAGATCAATTTTAGCAGCTTCTTTGAGACATTTCGTTCGACGTTTCTTGATTTTCGCAAAGTTTTCAATAAGTCAACGATAATATCCAAGTAATCAGAGAAATGCTTTGAAATGTATTGGTATTTTCAGTATTGGAAAGTTGCGTGTAGCATTTGCTTTGCTTACCGCTAGCATATTTCTTCTTACTAACTATCCAAATGGGGATGTTCATGGTGAATTCGAAGGGCGGATTATGTTGGAGTCCAGTATGTTTTGTATCTGATTAGCAACCTCTTGTCTATGTGTACGAAAAAATATCACTATGTTCGTAACAGATTTTTTGCTTCTCCTCATCGTTCATATGATTGGTTCGAATTTTTGGCAATGCTGAAGTTTCATAAGAGCACTCTAAGTTATTAATTTCAAAATTGTTTTCTGAATAGTTTGCGTCAAAATTTTCAACTAAAGTTGATTCTAAAAAATCTACAATTACATAGTTTCAAAGATCATAGATTTATTTAAAATTGTAGTCAAAGCATAACCCTCTTTAGCTGTGTTCAGACATTGTGAAATTTCACAATCGTTTATTTTTTTATAAGGAGTAATAATATCTCTGATGAACACTTATTTTCATTTTTATCACTTGTTGCGTTCTGGGAAATATTGTAACAAGATTCAAATCATGCGTTGTTTCATGATAACACAATTGTATTCTAGTAAAAGGTGTAATAAGATACCCTGTTTTAAAATCGTCATTAGCTTGAAGTTACTCAAGATTATCTAAACCTATGAGGCCGTCGAAAACGTTATTAAATTTAAAAAGGAGAAATTCTAAATTTGTTGGGTTTGGTAATCGAAATGTTTTTGATGCTCTTGAGAAAATTGTTGAAGTACAGTTGTAACTACAAAGGGATCATTACTAATTGCATTCGGGTACTCTTTAAAAGCAATTTTGGGGCCTAAAAAAGATCTACTTGAGCCGGAGTCCATTTAAAACTCCTGATTATAATTAGGTAAAACTATAGAGGGAAATTCGCTAGATTTTACATTGTTAAATGATTTAATTTTGAGACTGAAAGATTTTTCCGAGATACTTATTGAAAATTTGTGCCATCTTCGTTTAGCTCTCATGTATTATGGTATCGTTGGAGCCATGTAGCTGGTAAGAATTGTCGTAATCTTCTTGAGATTCTATGTTCTTGTTCTTGGGATATGAAATTGGGACTATTATTTGGAGGTCTACTATTTAGAGACGAACATTGTCTGTTGGGTTGAATAAACTGATTTGTGTTTCTTGTTGACTTTGATATCGGCGATGTGATGGTTTGAGACTTCTGTTGAGATTATGTATAAGGTAACGGAGTATGAAAAATAAACTGAATACGTTATCATTTGAAATATTATTTCATTTCTCTTAGAGTTTCGGAGATATGTCCTTACAATGATAGGAGAGAACTATCTACTTCCTAAACTTTTGGATTTTGTATTTTATTATTAACTCCAGACATCAACCTATACCTAGTTTTATGACCTTTAGCTCGTAAATCTTTTTTTTTTCTTCATTTTCAAAATATGTTCTTTGACAAGGTGAAAATGTGTTTAAGGGGCCATCCATAAATAACGTAAGAGTTTCTAGGCAGGGGAAGTGCAGCATTTACTTATGATTCCTTACGTTGAGTCAGGATTTTCATTATCCTATCCTCCTCAATCAGGGTCAACATATCCTGTAAATATATTATCATATGTTCTCTGTACATGTTTCAATTTTAAGTCTGCAGTCCCTCGTAAGTACATAAGTACTCGTTTTAAATATTACCAATGTTCTTGATTATTTTTATTCATAAATATGCTCAATATACTTATAGTTAGAGTAAGATCGGGTCTTGTACAATATTAACATGATAAATACATTAGACACCCTATGAGACTTCGACACGGAGCATCGTAATTTTCATCGGATTCCAACGCCTTATAATTTAAATTAGTTACTAGCGGTGTAGTTATAGGCTTTCTTGAATTTACTTAATACTGCTTTTAATATATGTGCTTTGATCTAGTGTTGTTTCTTCATTTTGTCTAGTAACCCTAATTCCTGAGAAGAGTTTTACCCCTATTAAATCAACCATTTGAAATGTATTCATTGTGTAATGTTTTGAATTCTTCATTGTATTTTCATCTGCAATACAAATCACTAGATCATCCACGTATAGTACAATGTAAATATTTTTAGAGATATCTCCTCTATCTAATACGTACATGCACCGATCTCCATAACTATTTGTAAAATAATTTATTTGAGAGTCCTTTTAAATACTTCAAACCAACATCTGGTTCTAGGCCATATAATGCTTTGTTAAGTTTGTAGACCTGATTGTCCTTACTTTCTGTTGATTGGAAAGGCTAAAATCTAAAAGTTGAAATTCGTGCAACTGGAGAAAATGCTTCATTATAATCTACAAGATACTTTTGCCTAAAGCCATTAGCGACTAAACTTGTAGTTCTTTATCATGAATTTCAACAGTATTATTATTATTATTGGGTTTCGATATTAAAGTCCAAGTAATATTTTTCCACACAGATTCTAGTTCATCGTCCATTGCTTGCTGTCATTGTTTAGCATCATTCCTATTCTTAATTTCCTGATATGAATTAGGAATAGGACATACAATGGATTGTGTACATAACATATAATCGTCAGGTATATTATTTTCATTCTGCGAATCTTACCCACGATCTATTACTTCGTTTAAGCACAACGTTATCTTGAGTTGAAGAATTATCGGTTTGTATTTCAACTTTGTCTGTCGTTAAGTTGAGATACTGTATTTTGTGTGTTTTAATTACTACTATAATGGTCTATTTCACTATTGTCAATTTTATTCCAAAGGTCGTCTACTGAGTTACCTCACCTTCAAGAACTTCTGACTTTGGTCTCGATTCAAAAAAATTTGTCTCATATACAATTACATCTCTCACTACAACATCTTTGTCATTATCCAATTCACATACTCTATACCCATTTGGCTCGTGACCTAGCTGTAATCTCTTTTATGCCTTTTCATCAAATTTGTTTTAACTATTTTCAATATGCATATATACGTTTGAACCGTTAACCTTCAGGTATTTTAATTATGATTTCTTATTATACCACATTTCATATGATGTTTTATTTGTTTTCAATGATTTAGTTGGTGTATTAATTAGATACGTTGTAGTTAAAACTGCATCACCCCATAATATTTTAACTAATTTCGTACCAGATATCATTGTTCGTGCTTTGTGATGGCACTGACCATCCCTTCACATACACCATTTAATTGTGGAGTTCATGGTATTCTAAGATGATAACTTATACCGTTTTGTACATAATAATCCTTCATCTCGTTAGAAATATATTTCCTTCCAATATCTGAATATAAATTTACTATTTTTGAATCAAACCTGGATTCACATTTTGCTACATAATCTGTAAACATTGCAAATACATCAGATTTATTTCTAATTGGCTAAGTTACACAGGAATGAGTCAATTCATCCACGAACAATTCAAAGTAAGTTTTATTAGTTTTTCTACGCCCATGTCTGTAAACGTCAAAAATCGCACTATCAACATTCCTTGTAAATGATATTCAACAATAACATGCACGTAATGAGATCTCATAACATACAAGTGCGTTTTGAGAAGGAAACTTAGACTTCTTGGTTTAATTAAATTACAACAAATTTTTATTTACATTAGACTTTATTTGGTCTATTTCCACAAATTTAGTCAATTAACAAACATGAAAACTTTTAGCTTTAGCGAGATATATTTACGATTGAAAGAGTGGTGCCCCTAAATGTAGACATTATGCAATTTCTTTAAAAATAGGACACGTTTTCTTAAGTAGCATGCATGAATGGGCGTAGAAAAAGTATAGTACATTACACACTCATCACTTTCACTTCGTGCGTAATGGGTTACTTACAACTCTTGTTATGTAACATACTATATCCTAATAGGCGTAATCAGGGCCGCCCACAGGGCATTTTTTCGATTTACCAAAGCTACCAGATGAAGACATTGATTTATCAAAAATTTCAAATTATCGAAGTTCGAGTTATTGAGAGTCGGCTTTAACATAAAGAGCCTTTGGCTTAGGATTTTCACGGAACTTAGTTTCCGGTTTTCTGCATCCAGGTATCGAGCTCTCAGAATTTTATACAAAATAGCCGGTTAATAACATCCCCACTTAAAACACTCAGTAAACATTAAACAAATACTAGTCAGTAGTACCAGGCAGTTTGTGTAGTGTGCAGTGTTTAATACTCAGCTGACGGGAATTTATTGTGCGAGTACTTACCTATACGTATTATAATTTCAGGTAAGTGAATTTCTCTTTCAATTTCAATTAGATTTAATATTTTGTGCATAGTTACCGGAACGTATTTTACTTGCGAAAAGATGGTTTGAGACTAATATTATGAATTATAATTAATCATATTTTACTTGGATCCAGTCAAACTGTCACAGTTTATTCATTTTGCGAAATGATTTTTTTTCTTTCAACCGTTTAGTTTTTTGTTTTTTTTAAGCCTACAAAAGGTACAGCTTAGTTTCTAAATGTTCGCCCTACAAAGAAAAGTGAATATTGCGTCTTTAAACCGTCTTCTCAACTTGTTTTTTCTAGAGTCAAATTTTTCAAGGAAAACAAATTTTAATCTAAATTAATTGAATGTTATGTAAATTCAAATGAAAATGTTTAATTCCATTTATTTACAATTGATGTCCTTGTTGGTTAATAGGTCTCTGCATAATGCCGTCCAATTGATCGATTCCTGGATTTTGCGTATTTGTTTTCCATACTATCATAGATTATTTGGATTTTTTTCAATGTCTTTAAGAAACCAATTGTTCATTATTAAAGATCTTGACCAAACCTCTTTTTGAGCATCGTCACACTAGCTTTTTCGTCTCAATCATTTAGAATAAGCGATGTTTTACTGTATTCTGGTTTTGACTAAGTTTATTAGAATCGGTATTACTTTCGAAAGGTAATTGATTGAAACTCTGCCTTTTGTTTCCTCACTTTTTTTTATTATTAATTTTTTTAATTATTTATAGACTTCTTTAGTAGAGCCTGGCTCCCTGGCTTTCAGTTATATCTTTTATATCCTATTATCAGCACTCACGTATTACTTGGCCACAAGTTGCTCACAAACTGGTGTTATTCATTTTTAGGTGCTAATCTTTAAAATGAAGCGAAATTACCCTTCTGGTGCCGAAAAGAGGAAAAAAATTATTGCGAAGGAAGCTGCAGAAGAACGAGGGAAAAGAACGCTTGACTGTTTTTTACTACCGAATGCAAATCTGGTGACTGACCGACTAGGGGACCCATCTCCATCCACTTCTCAATGTTTAGTGCCGGATCTGTATAATCGTGGAGAAGCTGAGACGATTCTAGTACCTAAACAACAAGAAATTTCATCTGTGGAAGACAATAACAAAACTGATGAAGACAGTTTCGATGTTTTAACGACAGCCAACCTGGATTCAGAGAAAACTATCGATGAATCAGAACAAATCAACGTGAATAAAGACCCTGGCACCTGGGGTCGTCTTGACATCAAAACTAGAGATCTTTTGGTTTTAGCGGGACTCCCTGGTAAACCGCAGGGCATTCCAAGGGATAATTCTGGCAGACCGTTTCCCACGTCCATTTTGTCAAAAAAACTAAGTAATGGGGAATCTGCGGATAGGGATTGGATTTCCTGGAGTATTGATAAATCTGCCTTTTTTTGCTACCCTTGTTGTCTGTTTGAAGACAGAAGTATTGAGAACAAGCAATTATCAAATTTTGTAAAATGTGGCGTTAGTGACAATTGGAAAAAAATCTACGATCGAGTTAAAGACCACGAGTCGAATGTAAATCATGTAAATAATTATGTTAAATGGAAAGAGTTAGTGATCACTCTTAAAGGAAAAAAATCTGGTATTGACGATTCTCTCTTAAAATGCATCAGAGAAGAGGAAGAAAAGTGGAGAAGAATTTTGACAGCCGTCATTGACGTAATATTATTTTTGGCAGAACGAAACCTACCATTTCGAGGGACTAGTTCGACTGTCGACAAAGATGAATGTGGCATATTTTTGTCAACACTCAAACTGTTGGGAAGATACAACCCTGACATTAAAGATCACTTGGATTCGCTAGCAAGAGCGAAAGAGTCTGGGAAAAAATTGCAAGCTCATTATCTGTCGTGGAGAACCCAAAATGAATTTTTGAAAGTCTGCGGGGATAAAGTGAAATCAAGTATCATCCGGGAAGTTCAAGAATCACTATACTTTAGTATAATTGTTGATGGAACACCCGATATTTCCCACAAAGAACAACTAGTTTTCGTGATAAGATACATCAGTCGAAACGACGGTTTATGGGGTGTTTATGAAAGATTTCTCCATCTGTCTGACTTTGATCAAAAAACAGGAGAGGCCATAGCGAACAAGATCAAGATTGTTTTGAAAGATTCTCATTTAGATCTTCAGTTATGCAGAGGCCAAGCCTATGACAATGCCTCGAACATGTCAGGAAAGTTTAAGGGGGTCAAAACGAGAATCCTTAATGATAACCCTCAAGCCTACTTTTCTCCATGTGGCGCACACTCCTTAAATCTCTGTGGCGTTCACGCTATGGAAGTGAGCACAGAAGTTAAGTCATATTTCGGCAACGTTCAAAAGTTGTACAAAACTTTTTCAATGAGTCCTAGTAGATGGAAGATTTTGCAAACAACTACCGGAGTGTCCCTCCATTCAGTTTCAACCACAACGTGGAGTGCTAGAGTTGATGCGATTCGTCCCCTCACTAAAAGGTATCAAGACATTATTCATGCTTTGGTCAGCATATCAGATGAAACGAACTTACCACCAGAAACGCAGGCTGGCGTTGATGCCTTGATTACATGGATGAACTCGTTTGAATTTGTTTTATTTACCACAATTTGGTATAAAACTTTGAAAGTGATCGATGAAAGGAATAAAGTCTTACAAAATTCAAAGATTACCGTAAAGGACTCTGCAAAAATAATGGAAGGCTTAATTTCGGACATTGCAACTATAAGGAGTAGTTGGGATAAGTTTTTGGAAGAGTCCAAGTCAATTGCGTCGACCTTCCTAATATCGCCTGAATTTAAGCCGACAAGAGGGTGAAAAAAGAAAACGTTTTTTGATGATTCGGAGGTACCTGACCATAGCTTCAACGTGACAGATCGGTTCAAAGTGGAAGTTTTTTTGCCGTCCATAGATTTGCTCTCTTTGGAAATAAAATCAATAACTGAGAAGATGAAAGAATTGTCTGATGTATTCACACCGATCATATCTCCTACCGAAAACACGTTACAACTTAATCAACTCTATGTTGATGGTGTAGCAGAAGATCTGGTCAACGGATACCCACGAGATCTTACAAAGGATGAGTTAGCAAATGAATTGACCATTTACTTTAAGCTACTTAAAGATGGCGTGATCAACTCAGAAGAAGGAAACTTGAACTGTGCAGTTGATATTTTGAACAACATTTACCAAAAAGGCCTTGAACACATATTACCGCAAATTTGCATCTGCTTACGGTTACTAGCTGTAATACCAGTTTCAGTTTCAACTGGTGAGAGAGTCTTCAGCAAAATGGCGCTCATAAAAAACAGGCTGAGATCTGCAATGGGAGAAGATAGACTTAACCACTTAATGATATTAAGTATTGAACATGACATAGTAAGAAAAATAAGTTTTGATGAAGTGATAGAGGATTTTGCCAGATTAAAGGCAAGAAAAGTCAAATTATAGATAAATGCAGTGTATTTTAATTTGAATTTGTTTCGCTTCTTTTATCATTATTTTTGCTGTAAATAAAATTCTACTTTAAACTTATATGTATTATGTTATTCACCCTTTGAATTTTTAATCAAATCTAAAAATTTATATTTTAATTAAAATATATTTAAATATTATATATTATATTTAAATTCGGCAATTCCAGGTTCTGGCACTTTTCCACTAATTTTTTCAATTCATTAATATATTTGTATAGATTTAATCTAGAATAAAAAATAACACCAATAACTAAAAATTTATGTTTTGGTCTGTATATGTTTCTTTGAAAATAAGCAGCTTTTAAATACTTACATACCTTAAAATTTTGTGGTTGTTCTTCTCTAAGTTGTACTTTGCAATCTTTTTTAATAATTAAATTAAACATTGTTTTCCGTATATATTTCGAACGCTGACTGTGACCTCATCAGGGGATGTTTTCGATTTCTCAATTAGAAGAGATATATATATCAATAGAGTTGCTTTCTCAATGAAATGAAATAATCCTAGTCAGCGCTCGAGATATATAGAGACAAAAATGTAAATTTCAATAAAAACCTAGTAACTAATAAGGTACAAAAAATAGGTGCTTATTAATAGCAACCTTTAAGTTAAAACATTATTTGAAATATGTTCGATTTTGATTATGATTCATTGGAGTAATGAAATTTCGATAATTATGCGACTAAAAAAATAAAAAATCAATTGGCAAAAAAATAGTATTGTGTACACTTATTTTTTATTGAACATTATGCAAAAAATACATTATATAGAAATTAAATTATAAAAAATCATAATATTCTTCATCATCTGAGGAATTGTCATCTCCTATTGACGTTATAATTAACGGTTCGACGGTCCGATCGATCAAGTAGTCAAGATCCCACATTTTCTCCTCTTCTTTAATGACATGCTGGACTGCTTTTCGCCAGTTCTCTGGTGTCACTTCTTTAATGGCTTGATAAAACAGTAGGTTAACGTTTCTCATTTTGAATGTCGTAGTGTGTTAAACTATGTTTTTCTGCTACATCTTCCACGGCGTATTTCATAAAACAATGTTTTTATAAATTTGCTATAGCTAATAGTTCTTTTTTCATCAAATTATCTTCAAATTCAATACTTTTGATGGTTAACCAGTCAATAATTTCTTGTTTTCTCCAAGATGAAGCTAGAGTCTTCTCTATGCGTCGAGTATGATAACTTGCATTATCCATAACTACTACTGAATCAGCCGGAAGATATTTTATCATTTCACCAAAATAGTCCAAAGCATCCGAATCCATGTCCTCGTGGTAATCTCCCGTATAGCACGACTGAAAGGTTAGCAAACCTTCTTTTAAAAATCCCCCTTCACTTCCAATATGAACGATTATTATTCAGTCTGACGGGAGTTTTCTTGGGAGGTTCCACTTGGCCTGCTATCTTTCTCCCCCGCAATAATTTAAAAACGGTGGACTTTCCAACTCGTCATTCGGGAATATCGGTCGACAGTTTCTTGTACAGTAAATTTCGGGTAATCGTATTTTATGCAATCATGAAAATTTAAAATAATAAGTTCTGATAGTGATAGTGTAGAATTATTGGAACATCTTTTCGTTGGTGTAAATGTGGCCATTTTATTACTAATCTTATAATACTGTGAACACTGATCACGGCTTAACAGTAAATACTGATGGGTTAAACTAAACAAATATAATTATATAGGTCTAAAATTTTGGGTAAGGCACCATTGTCATTACGGCGCATGGTTAAGCCGAATCTGAAATAGGTTTGGAACTGGGCAAAGGCACTAATAGAAGGTTAAACGGTACCTGTTAAATGCGAAACGTAACTGTATAATCTACTACCTTAGTAATCCCTACACAATATTTCAAGACCTTCACATATGGCCGACACCGAAATTGAGCCGAACTGGACGGAGTTCCCCATTTTATTGCTCTATGCCTTTCTGAAATAGACTATAGGTATTATTTCATTTTTTTCTACATCATTTACGAATTTCATTGAATTTATCTATTGCAATATGGTCTAATCGCTGATTAGATTCAGATAGGTACGTTATTAGAATAATTAATAAAGCCTTTACGTACAGAAAATTCGAGAGTAAATATATTGTTAATTGGCTTACCAGTCATTACCATTACGGCTTACTTTCACCCCAGATTCATTAAGTTTACCGAGTATCCTGCTTGTTGCATCTTGTACACTGATAATAAATTATACGGTACATCAGGACTGTACGATACATTCTGGATTGTCCCTTGAACTCTTGTATTGCTCGTTAGTATGATGGTTCACATCTTAGTTTTAGTAATGATAACTCCATTCTTTGCAATAGAAATTTTGATGGGTGTCTTCAGGTCAGAAAAGGTGTCAGCTAGGTCCTGGCGGTTTATCAGATGGTCTAGACCTGAATCCATTAGAAAAGGGATTTTGTTTTCTTTATTTGTTATCTGAATGCTTCCGACCATAAATGCAAAACCATCTCCTTTATGTGGATCAGCTTGGATGGTTTGAATTGTTTTTGGTCTTTCTATATTTGATATGTGCTTTAAAGTTTGCAAGTAGTAACGACATTCTCTTTAATAATGACATCTTCTTCCGAAATGATGACACTCAACACCCTTCTTATTTTTTGCACCATGTCGTTTTGATCTAATGATTACAGGATTATTTTTCCACGGTTTTTCAAAATCTATTCCGTTGTATGTCATTAGGTTTTTGCTTCATATGAAGAAATTTTTAACTTATATCAAGGTTTTCATTCACTATCTAATGCTCTAATAATGTTGATAGCCGTTATCACGCCATTGTAAGAAGTCGGCTGATGCTAACTCCAATATCAACGAATCAAAGTGCGTAAAATGTTTACACAAATCTGTTTCACCTGCTATAGGTGAAAGTGACGTACACGAGCTCATTGCTTACCCTTATCGCCACGTCTGACGTCGTCACTGCGAGTGACGTCATGTACATTATGTTGGGTGCGGTCGGAAAGATTGCGCGGGTCACTGGGCTACAGGGTGTAGTACTTTGGGCTTCAACATTATAAGGGGTATAGTCGGAAAGATGGCATTGGTGTGGCGGGTTTCAACCTTATACGGAGTATAGTTGGAACGATGGCGTTAGTGCCGCGGGCTCAACATTATGCGGGATATAGTCGGAAAGATGGTGTTAGTTAAAATGTTACTCGATGTTGCATCATCAGTGTCAAATTCTATTCTTGAAACAATGCTAGTAGATTGGACAAGTTCTTTTTTTCTTGAACACTCAATGTGTGCCAAAGGAGCATTATCCTCAAATTGTTGTGGAGTAAAAATAGGTTTGTTCAGTTGAAGATGGCAATAGGATTCTTGAAAATTGGCAAATATCTCATACAAGGGGGCAAATCTATTTGTACTGGAATTTAAATTGGTGATAAGGATATCTTTCTGAATCGAGAAATATACGCAATTTTGTCAGTTTGCAATGATCAAATTCACTCATAATCTTCCTAATTTCTCCTCGTCTTTTGTTTTGAAAGGCTACGATAACATGTTTTGGAGTTTCAATGTTATTGTATCAGTATCATCACTTGCACGAATTAATATGAGATCCTGTTTTATATTCATGTTAATTATTTTAAAATCCTCAAAAAATCCAGATAAAAATCAAAAATCAAAGTTTGAATTTGTCATTTGCTTCAAACATCTTTCCACTCTTCACTTTTGAAGATAAGAATCTATCACGACACCGTTCAGCTCATATCCAAGCTCATGAAATAAGAATGCGATAGCGTTGTTGAAAAACTTCAATTTATTTGGTATAGTTCCTGTAGAAGTTGCAGTTTTCCTTCAAGTATAAATAACTGTTTAAGGGTAGTGTATATGCATCCAAATTCTGTATGGGCATTCGAATCTCGTCGTTATAGTTCAGTTTACCAGGTATGAAGGGCTGATACGTGTAAAACTGAAATTGCTCCATTGTGGTATCATTGAGGAGCTCATCAGTAACTCATGGCATCTCCATTATATTAGTAATTTGAATACAATAGATTTCTCAATTGTCCAATGATCTTTACTTCAACTTTGTTGATCGTCTTAACAATGATGAGGTAAAACAAGATATTTTGCGGTGACTCTACTATTTTATATCCGCTAGGTACTGTTGGAATAAATTGGTGAATTATAGGCACAGGATATCCTTTCAAATATGATCCGGCTGCTATGCTGCAATCAATGTGTCCATCTGAAACATGTCTTACGTTTGGTTAAAGAGTACCTTTGTGGAAACCAAGCAAAGAACCTATGGTGTTGTCTGTTATTTCAACAAATGCATCGTTCTTTATGCTTTTCATGTGGTTGTTCAAGACTTTAGCTATATCTTTTAATTCATATGCTCCAAGTGGTATATAATAGAGGAAAAATTGTTTTCGTGGTTCCAACCACATGAAGAAAATAAAGAAATTATATTCGTTCCATCGATATTTGAAATAGAATTTATTATACGTACTGGAATTGATGAGACCTATTTCATAGTCTGTAGCATCATCCAAATAAATATAACGCTTAAGGTTGTATCTTTGTTCTGATGAATTACCGTAAAGAATGAAACTGAACGACATATTTGTGTCATGAAACTAAGACTAGGAAATATTCAGTTGTAATATTTATGTAAAAAATCTAGTGAGGCATCTCCGTGTTTATAGGAAGTATTTTGGATTCTATCATAATTGTAAAATATCTGTACATTCCCTTCTAAAATAATTTATCAATTCAGTTGGCAGCGGTAAATTGCCACAACTGTTAAGTAGACAATTTGGATTCCAGTTTTTATATAAGCAGTCCACTGAGTGCCCTGCCCTATTTGTAAATTGGTGCTTAGTATCCCACACTTGTTTCTGTTGATTCTCGCAAATATTTATCAGTTAACGCCCGTTTGGGTATCTTGAGTTTTTTATTTTTTGTCATATTGTTAACATCTCATAAAGCTGCAAGGAGTGGTAGCGAATGTGGTAGAGACACCCTACCTTTTTTAGGTAAACTTTTTTTCTTGATACCACCTTTTTTTCGTTTAAAATTGCTTTCTATAATATTTGTTGTAATCGAAACAGCTACTTGTTTCATCCTATTCATCCAACTTTGCGTCTTTTCTCAAGCTTCGTTTCTATCAGCAGCGTTTGTGTGTGTTTGTCGGTTATTACTTTTGGAGTATATTATATCGTAGCGATAATTAATGTAGCTCAATCGGTAATTTGTTAATGAATTGACCACTCCTTGTTGTTTGATGTTGTTTCGTTTAACTATGATCTGCTATTTATAAATATCACTACCTTATATATAAACCTTCCAGTATCTTCGCTAGATGGTTACAATGCAGAATAATTCCCGTGGTTAAAACGAGGGTTAACCATTGGACCTAGCGGATGTGGTAACGCGAATGCGATGCTGTCATTGAGATTTGAAAATATTTACGTGTATTCTAAGGCCTACATCAATCAAAGTATACTTACTTGAGGAATCTCATCAAACCCATGATAGAAATATAATGTTTCACAAGACGTAATTCATTCGGAAGATATTAGGAATAACTTATTTTTGATGATGTGGCTACATGCGATCAAAAAATTATTCAAAACTACTTCCGTTTTCGTCGCCATAGATCTACAGATTGCTTTTATCCATGTCAAACATATTCAGCAATCCCTAAAAAATTCATTAGGGACAAAGCAAACTTTTTAGTCACAATATTTAATGAACCTCAAGCACATATATGATGACTATGTGAATGTTGGCATGTCTTTTCAAAATTTCAAAAATATGGGTTCCCATTGTTAGCAGAACAAATATGGGTAAAGACTTTGATTTATTATTATATACGAGAAAATGATTTTTGGAACGCTTAGTTGCGATTAATATTGAGTTGATTAGAGTCCAGGTTTGTTGTCATTGTTTAAAGTTTTAATTATAATTTGTGTATATATCGTATAGATAAAGTTATTATTAACAAAACACGTATGTCACACCCCGTATAAACGATACTACGATATGTTCTCGTTATCGTCTTATGTCACATGTTCGCTTATCAAAAAAAAAAGATATGTCCTGCCATTATTAACACGTACGTCGGCCGTTATCACCTCGCTATTTTAACCCTGTATTCCTATTTTGCCGTTAGAGCCTTACACGTACGTCGGCATCCCTTGTACGTCACCTTACGTTATCGTTGTTTTTTTTTTAACACACTCCGTATTTCGATTTTTTTTGTGCTGTAGTCAGAAGTGGCGATAAGGATACTACTACGTCTCCGTACCAGTCTAGGGGCTCTAGGGGTGTCATCTGTGAAATCATGAGACCCTACGTCACGCTGTGTCATTGTGACTTCACGCTTCCTCTTTCTCGCCCTCATTGATTTCACCATCTCTCTCTTCCGAACTAATTGATTTACCTATACCTATAATAAAAGCGGCCTAGTATATCTACTACCACAAAAGTCATATTTCCGACCATACCCCATATAATGTTAAAGTCAGCGACACCAACCTTATCTCTCCGACTATATCCCGTATAATGTTAAAGTCTGCGACACCAACCCTATCTCGCCGACTATACCCCGTATAATGTTAAAGTCCGCGACACCAACCCTATCTCTCCTGCAGCCCAGTCAACCGCGCCATCTTTCCGATTGCACCACGTATAATGTCTATGAAGTAACTCGCAGTGATGACTTCAGACGTAACCTGTATAGCATAGCATGTCTACTGACAAATATTCAATTAACTCATTTTCTTCCACTTGTTTTCATGGTTCTCTGGTTCCTGTTTATCGATCGCATGAATCACTTCGAGTTCACGTAAAAGACTACGGATTCTAAACTTCAATATATTATAATATTCACCATTAAAAGGTTGCATGTTTCTTCTTCGATTTAAAATTCTCCATACTCTTTATTGATACGTTAACAATTGGAAGAACTAAACCACCTACTTCCTAACCTTGATACATTCTGGATTTTATCATCCATTCTATACATAAACTTATTCTATACCTGGTTTCATGTCATGTGTTTTCAGATGCTCCAAATTAGAAAACTTCACTTCCAAAATCATATTAAAATCATGATTACGAAAGTACAATATCTTTGAAGAGAAGAATTTTTGCATTGAATATTTCCACAGAATCTATGTTCGGATTTGATCTGAATACATTGGTATTTGAGTTACGTTGTCTAAAGACTCAAGAATTTGAAGGAAAATTGTGTTGTGTTGGTCGAGGTTATTTTGATATACGAGTAGGCTGAGAAAGAAAATCATTAGTGTGCCTATTGAATATATGGTTCGGAGGGTTTGAATAAAAATGAAGGTCGATTGGGCGTTTGTAATGGTCGATGATTCAATTTGTTCTTATTATTAAAAAGGGCCTAGACGAATTTTTGTTAAAAGAATTCTGAAGGATAATGAACATTTGCTTCTCAAGTTACATATTGCATAGCCTCTGTTAAAGAAGATGTTTCATGCAGCGAATGGTGGTACCTAGGGGTTCTCTTAACTTAAATAAAAAGGTTTTTATTCTTGTTATAATGTGTTTTTGAGGATTCTGGAAGCCTCCGTATTTTCATGGAGATTGACATAGTTACAAATTAAATTTAGAAAATGATTGGAAAGATTCGTTTGAATTTTGCTTGAACATTACGAGATCTCTATATTCAAGCAGACTTCGTCTTGTTGATCTGAAAAGTTACTTGTTAAAACGTGTTTCAATTTAATCCAGGTATTACAGTTCTACCATTTCCTTTAATTTTCGATACCTATAATGGATTCACTTACAAATATAAATCTGCTTAACTCATTAGGAATGCCATCAAAATTTGTGATATAGTTAATGTATTCCCATTTGAATTGTCCTTGTGCAATTTCTGATTCAAATGATTGATTATTATCTTTGATATGTAATTTAAGAATAATTGCCTCTTTTGAATTATGTTTGAAATTTGATTTATGCTCAGAGTTTGATCTAGTAAAGACAGAACCCACCCTAAATTTACTGCAAATAGTTTGAATTTCTTCTAAAAGATTGTCAGAACTCATAAATTGTGCTCCTTTTATCATTCCTCCTGTACTACAATGAACAGCTAATCCTTGAAGAAACTAGACGATGTGGGTCTTCATTTTCGGATTTGATTTAACTGAAACAGGTATTCAATAGATTGTTGAACGATTTCAAAAATCTCTAATTTTCACTGTACACAGGACGATTTTTACTCGTATAATTAACGAGATTAAATTGTCTAGGTGAGTCGTTAGAACGAATATGGGACGTTCAATGCGCAGAACCCATACAATCCTACTGACTGCGCCAAATATGTTATTGATAAAGGAGAAGTCCTTTTAAAAATTATATTTACAGAGTCAAACTACAAATTAACTATCTAACAATGTTTGTTCGGGAAAACTACATTTGTAGCTTCTACTGAGCTCGCAGCAGAAAAAATGGTATTATATATTATATTAATTTTCATATCATATCAAAATATCATGACATCATTTTTTTCTAAATAGTTGTGCGGGGTGGAGTTGACATAATTTGTGTAACAGCTTTAGCAAAAAAAATATTTCCAACAATTCTTAGAATTTAGGAATCTAGAAATAAATGCTTAATAAATCGTAGAATTAACGTAATTTCTGTAGAGAGAAGAATTTTTGGTGAATCAGATGTATCAATATTTCTTGGTAAAAATGGATGGAAAAACCGTTTCTGGTTAGAGAACACTTCAAATATCTCACAAAAGTTGATATGATATGCTCTAAAACGAGAAATTGAACCGAATCGAGAAAATAGAGGTGATGATGAGCCAAAATCTAAAATGAACACGAATGGCAGTATCACTGCTATCCCCGCCCCTTACTGTCAAGAATCCAGTATCATATTATATTTTCCATCAAAAATCAAGAAAATTGCAAATTTTTATAGAATGTGTAAGAAATCTCAAGATTTAAACATTTTTTGAGAGAGATAACAATATTGGTATACATGTCAAGGGAGAAAATTAATATTCCACTAGTAGTAGATTTGAGAAAAATTTAGAAAACAAAAGGTGATGATGAAATAGTAATTTCATCAAGAGTCGGGAAATAAGGAATTTTCCGTGCGCGCGTGACAAATTTTCATTCTCTTTACACAAGTTATACGAGCGCGGAAAAATCCATTTATGGTCGTGTAATTATTGATACTTATTTTTATACTTACTAGAAAATAACGCAAACAAAGATAAGAATTAAATTCAGAACATTTTATTTTTAAAGTAATCATAGTATATCGTAATAGTACCAAACATGAAAAAATAAGTAGAAGAGATGACATTCACACATTTAATTGCAGGTTATATCTACTCGTTGATAGTATACAGGGGGTAATTGGGAAATTTGTTTCAATAATGAGCATAAAGACGTCATCAGAGTGGATAATAATAATCAGCAATTCAAGACAGCAATTTTCGCCCTTCTGTTATAGCGTCATCATAGCAGCGCTCCATTCAATTTTGATGTAATCTTCGAATTTTGTAAAAACTGGTCCTTGGATGTAGGGTAGGCCCCGGCTTTTTCATTCACAAATCACAACAAGCACAATTGATTTCGTTCTTATGAATCAGAAGCATGAACTAAATTCAAGTTATTTCTAGCAAACGAATGAAATAAGTATCATTACTATCAACTTCCTCCTTATTGGAGACTTTTGTATTTCTTATTAGAAATAACGTTTTTCAAATTTAATTGCGATTTAATTTCGATTTGATTGCATTGCATTACAATTTTCAAATTAATTTGGTGTGTGAGGGGAATTATGTGTACATACATACAAAATATTTGACATTCAAAAAAATAATGCAGCTAATGAAGAACTAAGAGCTTAGTAAGTGGAAATATCTATAATAAGCATGAGAAAAGAAAAATTGAGACGGGCGTCTTTCATAATGATAGGAAAAGATGTAAACACTCATGCTTCGAAAATTTTAAGATTGAATATATAAATCTAATAATATACAATAATACTCCCAGATATTGTTTTAGTGAATATCCAACTGAAGTTTTGAAGGAGAAATCAGTACAGATTGTAATTGGGTTTATGAAAAAGTATTTTATCTATGAAATCAATACATTCTTTAACAAACGCTACGTTGATAAATGTTAAGATGTAGTATTCTAAAAACGGTCATAATGTTTCTGTCAAATCAAGGTCGATACATTAATCCTTCTCGGTATCACACTAAGGACACTGATTATATGTTTGACGGATATTGACTTTATATAAGCTATTGAGAAACCCAAATTGGAAATACTCTTGAAATTTCATGTTTATATGTAGGTATATACTTGTCCTTGGTCTACATCAATATTAACAACCGAAGCGAGCTATGTTTTTATATTATGTATAGCAAAACCAGACAGTCAATTTCATCATGAGAATTATTCGATTATTTTTATATTGCAAGAACACGCTAAGAACGATGAAACGTATCATATTATGTCATGTCGAATGTTGAATATAAATTGTGTGTCACAGCTCTCTTTTCAGCTACGACTAAGACACCTTGTGTGTGTCATACAATAAATTGAATGTTTGCTATTTTGAATGCTTACATTGTTGGAGACCGATCTTTTCGTAAAGGAAATGTCTACGTATTAGACGTCATCGTTTTTTCCCTATATATGGAACTAGTCGTTCAAAGACTGGAATGTAACAGTATAAATTCTTATACTCTCTCAGATGGTCTGTTTCATTTCCACTCTCAGAGTGATTTCGATTCATAACTCTATTCTTCTATCGTGGTCATTTCTTTAAGTATTTCTATTCTTTTTACTAGATATTAGTACGTGACGTACTAAATGTACATATGTTCATTTATAAATTTTCCTAGATATTTTTCAAGTTAGGTTAAGTTGATAACATGTTTTGTCATACAGAAGATTTATGAAGTTTTTGCTTCTACTACTAACAACTCTGAATATATTTTGCGAGTTCACCTACCAAATGGAAATCAAAATAAAACCTGTTTTAATCATACAAGATTTTTTTTCTTGCTCCTTCAATTTATACTTCTAATATTTGTGAAAGTAGCAGAGTGCATAGCAATCATGCATTTCATATAAATTGTTTATTATTCTTTATACCCAAACTCAACTCAAATATGACATTCTTTTCTGTTATATTGCCTATAATAAATCCTTCTCTGTGGCTCATTTGAACGCAAAATGGGGAAGAAATTGAAATTAAGTACTGCATTGAGAATATGCCACCAAAGAAAACTATTTCGGAGAAAAGTAGTGGAATTAACTAGCTTATATAGACTAAGTCCTACCTGAATGAGTGGATTGCTTCATTAGATGAGAAATTTAATAGAAATGATAAAGTATAAAGTATAAATTAGTAAACTCGGTTATAAACTTGGTTATAAAAAGTATGTAGAATTAATATAAATTGCAGCATTAATGTAGTAGAAATAATACTTTTTTCTCATAATAAAAACGATAAACGAAAAAACGTCGAAACAATAATCATCATTCGGATAAACAAAGAAGAAAATGGAATAAAATAGTTTCACCACTATCCTTATTTCCGATCAAATGAGACCAACACAAGAACAAAAGGGTTCCCCCATATTTTCTTCAATTGTCTTTGCTAGTGAAGAAACACAAAGAGTATGGAAAGTGAGTTGGATTCGTATACAGTTACTTCACGACACTTATATTAACAAGAGATATCTTTGGAAAGGCATGCAGTTTGACAAGCAAGAAGGAACCATATAATCAACAAAATTATCTAATCATTCTTTACATCACTCTTAACTCATGGACACAGAAAACCACAATTTTAAAAAAATGACCTCCCAAACAAAATCTCAAGCAATCAACAATGACATAGGATAATTCACAGAACCCAACATGTTTATGATCTCTGAACAAAACACTCATTAAATGAGCATATCAGAATTCTTTTAGACAACAACATTGAAACATTGGAGGAAAATAACTCATCAAACATAAAATTGAGAGAAAAAACTTTCGCAACATAAAGTAGAACAAATATAAGTGGGGACCCCACAAAACTTTGGAAAAGAAACTCCAATGCGAATATCAATATTCATGTGGTAGGTAATCTATAAATTGATATAATTAAACCGAAATTATGTCGAATCATCATCAGCTTGAGCTATCTACTTTGTTGTACTGCAGACTAAATAATTCGTGAGCACAAAAACCATACCTGGACTTCCTTCAAATTCCTACTCACATGAACCTAATCATGATTCAATCGAATTAAATAATTCACAACTAAGATTAAATTTACACATAAGTTACATAAAATTATTGGAAATGGAAGCCTGACTGCACATCGAAATGGAAAATCAAATGGAATTACGAAAAAGTTGATTGTTTGTTTACAGCTGTTGTTTTGCGAAAAGCTAATATTACATCAAGTTTCGAAATGAAAAAGTTTCTCTGCTTTAATTATTTTAATTCCAATGAAACATAGTACTCGATTACCAGAATTAATTTCTTTCAGTTGTTCCATTAGGGGCTTGTCTACTAACGGTTCGTTTCTTATACGTAGTCAATAATAACGCCTTAACTCCTTAACTAATTTTCTCGTTTCAGGGGATAATTTGTACATATGCTCTACAAGAAATGTTTGGATATGTAAATTTCACTTTGACGAATTAGTTGACGTCGGTATAGTGAATATTAAAATGAAAAATTTGATTGCCATTCCGAGTTCTTCATGCATGCAACAAAAGTTTTGGCCCTTCAGTGTTTTACTTATATTGTATCAATCTGGCTCAAAGATATTTGTACTGGAACGTTATGTCTAAGATAGTTTAGTTTTATGCCAGGTTTCTACCAGGTGGACAGAACACAAACAAAACACAAACTCGGTCCGTTTGTGACAATCTAGAACTTTTGCAGCGTTTGCTAAACTGGTCCACGTGCTCTAGGAATGTTTATGAGATTTATGTAAACGCCCTTGAAATTAGACCAGTATGGTCTATTGCACAAGGGAATAAGCCGTAATGTCTGAGTAATTTCTTTCATTATGTCAAAATACACCCACAAACAGGTATATACACTTCCAGAATACTTCTAAAAAATAATGGGCAACGAAAAACTTCTCCAACCTAATTGGGGGCTACAGAAATTGTAAATGTTTATGAAATGCTAAGCACACCAACTACAAAAACAGAATTAAGAAAAAGGATGCTTTTATAGAACTTGGGAATATGTGTAACCTGTCCACCGCTGAATATGAGCGAAAAAGTTAGCTAACATAAATTTGCTGTACCGAAGAGAGGGACGTAATTATTACCGACGTTTACTTTTGATGTCTGTCATCATGAAACATGCAACTCCTAGCCTAGCAAAAATAAATCACCGTCATCTTGTTTTCTAAAATTTGCTCTGCACCACATTTTCACAACTGCACGACCGTTGTCTCTATGTGAACCGACATTCCACCACTTACCAGGTCCTCATCCTCATTAGCTATACACTATTGTCTTTTCAGACTTGACGTATTAACACGTTTGTGTGTGTTTTAGTCGCTTCGGGTAAACTATTTACAGCCTCCTTCGACACAGCTGTTCCCGATGTAGCTGTCTCGGTAAAGTTACGACCTATTTTTTTATTTGTTTTTTTGTGTTTCTTAATTTTTTTTACTAACCTAGCGATCCTTTTGTCCTCCATTTCACTTCACCTGTTGGGCGATGAGTGTTATTATGAGTGTTTGCATGCTCTGCAGCACATTCAATAGCTCGGGCGTTCCTTGTCCTGATGGGACTAACGTTATCCCAGCACCTAGTGCGTAGATGTCTCTTGCATGAGTGGTGTTCGTGGTTTGTTTGTTTGTTTCTATCTCCTTTGGATTTTTTGGGTAACCCCTGTAGTTCGCCGTGTGCTCTCCTCCACAGTTCTTGCATTCACATTACTTGCTTCTTTGCCCATGGTGAAAACCTTGGTATCTGTAATATTGTACAGGTCCGTCGTGTTTTTTCTGCTCTAACGCACTTATCTTTGTGACATAGGTATTTAAGCTTCTTGTATGACTGCTCTTCTGCGGGCTCCAATGCTGCCATGAATATCGGAACTAATTTTCGGTTGTTGTCGGCGTCTTTTGTGTACGGCTTGTCCGTTGCCATATTTCTTTTGGTTTCAATCCATTTTC
Source organism: Diorhabda carinulata (assembly GCF_026250575.1). Lineage (NCBI taxonomy): Eukaryota > Metazoa > Arthropoda > Insecta > Coleoptera > Chrysomelidae > Diorhabda > Diorhabda carinulata. Next base: position 43,687,448 of record NC_079472.1, read on the forward strand.
CTCACCTCTTTATCAACTTTCATCGCGGGGGTGTTAACATCCAGTCCTTTGATTACCCAATTCTTTCATAAGAAGTTATTATTATTCATAAAATATAGAGAACTTTGTCGGGGCACTGCAATCTGAAAATAAAGTTTTATTAGTGTCTTACCTGACTTTCCGTGTCCACTTTCACTTCACTTCACTAAAGTACGTGTTTACTCGATGAAATTTCTCTGTAGGCTGACGTGCATACTCTGATGTTGAAATTCGTCGTATATATACGACGTTTTCCCCAAAAATATCCCGTCTACATACGTACCTCCACGTTAAAACTTCCGAGCGACCTCTGTGGTATATAAACTTGTTTGTCTACGAGTGCGCATGTCAATTACAGGAATACTGTGTCTTTTTTCTTTCATCGCATCTTGTTACAAGTTTAGGTAAGCAGTGATTGGCTGCTTCAATATGTCAATGCGTCAGCGCGTTACCTGATCCTTTTTTGGCTCTTTCTCAGATGCCGCTCAAAAGACAAAGGTAGTATGATATTCTGTTGATAATAAGATCTCATTGGCACTAGTATATATTGTTCTCGTTATTTTTCGCACTACTATCCTCCTTCTCTTTTTTATAATGATTGTTTCGGTTTCATACATTTTCACTGGTCTTATCATTATATGGCATCTTCTAAATTTAGTGACCGTTGTTATTACTTTAATTTTCAGTATACTCCAATATAACTTTTGAAAATACTAGAGATCTTGTTATATCAGTGAACCGATGTTGGATATACATCCGATATGAAAATTGAAATCTTCAAAAACATTCCAGAGTGCAATTGATTTTGTATATTGCTTATACTATATTATGAATTATGAAGCTTAGCACATGAAGTGAGTTTCTAACAGTGAAAACAGTCGCCAGATTTCAATTTTATCGAAGGTTACAAAGATTATGGAAGCACATCTCAAGTTTCAGCAATAAAAAAACTAATAACAGAAATCGATAACATGAAAACTATTAATGAAGCTAATTTTAACCAAGCAAACTCACTAACATATCAGTTAACCAAATGAACCTAATATAGGCTGCAAAGGTTTTCCAGTATGAAATAATCGAGCGGTCACTATTTGGGTCTACTATTAATAGTAATTCTGTAACCTGACGTACGACCCGCGTTACAAACCGTCAAAGCACGCGATGTTCTTAATGAAGTAGTTTGTGTGGTTAACCTGCAAAATTGACCGTGTATATAATCTTTGAAATTGACTAAATTAATTAATCACATACCAAGTATAATCAAACCTAATATATGTAGAGATTGGGAAGTACTAAAGAGAATGATCAGAAAAATTATTGAATTGAAGAATTGTTATCCGAAATACATTAAATATGAAATGGTTCATTAATACAAGTATACAGTATGAATACAAATACATAGTAACACAATTGTTCTATAGTTTGTGGTACAGTTGTACATCTTTGAGAAACTGAAGTAAGGAGGTGATTTGTTCCGAGTTGTTAAGGACTTCATTGTAGTTTAGGCTAAGCTGAAATTGTCATCTTTCGATGGTATATTTGCAACACTCGGTCAAAATGTGCTTCATGGTCAGATACGAGATGCAGCTGGAGCAAAACGGTCTGGGAGTAGTAGTTATAAGGTATCCATGAGTAAATCTTGAATGGCCGATTCTTACTCTTGTCTTGTCTTGCCTTGAGAGACCAGCGAAGATAATAGGTTGGTTACCAATTGAGCGCTGTATTTGACGTGTTAATAGTGTCCCAATGCTGCAGCCATGTAACTCTGAATTTTCTTTTGAACTGCGATTTTAAATCCTTTCCAATAATTACATTGTCGGTGACGGTAGATGTAGTTGTAATTTTTGCCTGTTGCTCTGCTAGTTCGTTGCATTCGAAGCCAATGTGGGAAGGTAACCAAATTAAAACAACTGCTATTCCTTGGGATGAAATAAGCTGGTACGAGTCATGTATTGATTGGACAATAGGATGTTCGGTAAATATATTTTAGATGGATAAAATAGAGGCAAGTGAGTCTGCACATATGGCGACGAGCTTATAAGGTGGAGAGATTGAATTGATGGCCTGTAGAATGCTGAATAGTTCGCCTGTGTGAAAGTTACGGGTTGATAGGATTAGGGAAGATTTTATGGCAATTTGTGACGTTGTAACAGAGCAGCCTACTACTGTTTCATTTTTGGATGCATCAGTGTATAACATTGTGTGGGTGTTGTATGCTTATTGTATCTCATAAGGGATATGTTGAATTTAGGAATGTTGATAGTCCATGGATGACTAAAGGGGATAGGGGATAGGGATAGGAGACTAGTTTGTTTGAGGATGACGCCGTCAAGCAGCTGTGATAAAATTAAAGGGATAGGTTTTAATAGTGGCAAGGCTGAGTAGTTGTGTAACGTGTTAGAATTTGATGTGAAAAGCGAGTAGACAGGATTGAGGGAGTTAGACGATACGGAGGCTGCATAAGGAAGCAGAATTTGCTGCCGTCCGATCCAAAGAGGGGGCTCATTAGCTTCGCAGTAAATGCTTTCTGCAGTACTAGATAGTAAAGCACCTAAACAGAGGCGTAAAGCTGGTGAGCCGAGAGTCGAATGTTAGACCAAGTATTTTACAGTGATCATCAACGGGAAGGCGGTCATTATTAATAAGGATAGTAAGGGATAATGTAGGTCGTCGTCAACAAATTTGATAATTTTGGATTTTGTTTGTGAAAAAGTTAGTCCTAAGTGATTTATATTTTTACTTAGGGTATTTACTGCTAACTGAATTAGATTAGTTGTAGTAGGAGTAGATGTGCCATGGCAGTAAATAACCAAGTCGTCTGCATATAAGGCATAATTGATGGGAGGCAGGAGATCAGAGCAAATATCGTAGATTCAATAAAGTGGGGCTTATAACCGATCCTTGGGGAACTCCACCAGTCTGGACACAGGTTAACGAGAGAATTAGCAAAGACTTTGAATGTTCTTGAAGTTAGGAAATTCCGAATAAAATGAAATATGTGTCCGGAGATATATAGTGATGTTAATTTATTTAGAATTGACTGTCTGCTGACAGAATAAAAGCACCGCCGTCCATATCAAATATAGCTGCAATGACCTCTTGTTTTTTTATTAAGGTTTCCAGAAATATGGAATTGTTGTAAAACCAGATTGTCTTGGGTCGATCTATGTTTTCGGAATCCCGAATGTCCTTTTGAGAATAAATTATGTTTATCGAAAAATAATAGAAGCTGCTTATTAACTATCTCTTCTAATAATTTGCAAATGGTACAGGTAAGTGATATGGGCCGGAAAGAGTTCGGGGAGGTAACATTTTGTTTAGGCTTTTTGATAGGAATTATCGTAGAAGTACGCCATTGGTTAGGGAATTGATTGGTGATCCATATAAAATTGTTAATTTCTAGAAGCATGCGTAAACCTGTATTGGAGAGTTTTTTAATAAATATGTACGGGATGTCATCGGGACCGGAAGCAGTATTTTTGTATCTACTGAGGGTTGAGGTAACCTCTAAGAAGGAGAATGCGCAGTTAAGAGAGGTAATATCTTTTTCGTCTTTATCGTTTTATTCGTAGACATGGCATATTGTTTATAGAGGGTGCTGTGAAGTTAACTTTATTTTTAAATTTTGATTCAAAGGTTTTTGCCAAAATGTTGCTGATTTCTTCATTTTCACTCACTATTTTATTGTTATAGAATAGAGAGGGAATTTTTTAATTGGAATTGTTTCCTTCAATTTGTCTAATTTTATTCCAAAGTTAAGTGGGACTTGTATCAGATTAATAATGTTCTCCTGTGTTTTATGACTACGATACAAATTAAGTGCTATTTTTTGTTGTTTTATAGCACTCTCACAGCTGGAGTTCCACCAAGGGACAGTTTTTTGTTTGTGACAGATATTATTTTGACCAATGTACAGATTGGCAGCTGAATGTATAGTATCTGTGATTCTCATTATGTTATTGTTTATATCATCCGTGAGAGATAATTCCGATAGGTTGGACTCCGTTTGAGACGTATAAGTTTAATTACCAATACCTTCTGGATAAAGTATCATTTTGATTAGGGATATCGTAGGATATGATAATAGGATAATGGTTGCTATCATAAAGATCATTAGCAGTATGCCAATTTAGTGAAGGGGCAAGTTTGGGGCCACTAAAGCTAATATCAATACATGAGAAGGTGGCGGATGAGAAATTCAGGTTTGTATTTGTATTTAGCAAGCAGGAGCCGGTACAATTGATTACGTTTTCGACAGTTTTTCCTTTTCCCATGGTGATATTGGATCCCCACATTGTATTATGGCCGTTTAAGTCACCTAAAAGAATGTATGCTTGAGGGAGTTGAGAAATTAGGATGAGAAGTTCTATTTCTTTCAAAGTATAATTAGGAGGAATATATAAGCTGCGAATAGTAATATTATTTGGGCACCAGAAGGAAACTGCAATAGCCTCAAGATCTGTAGCGATTTGGAGAGGGGAGGAAAATAGTTCATTAGAAATGAAAATAAAGGTGCCACCGCTAGCTCTCGCGCAGTTGGTGCAATGATATCCTTCAAAGTTTTTTAATTTAGGGAGTTTATCTATTTTAGAGTTTGTTTTTTGTAAACACAAGATTTCAGGGCGCATATCTGATATTAATTGTTGGATTCTTTCCAGGCGAGGAAAAAATCCATCACAATTCCATTGAATAATTTTGAATGGAGATTTAAGGAGTTAATAGTTTAGGGCATTCCGAGTGAGGAAAATTAAGTTCATCATCGGTTTGATTATCTGAAGAAACGCTTGTGTTATCAGAGAGATCCTCAGGATTAAGTTGTTTCTGGAGTCGAGTGAGACGGTTTTTCAGAGATCGCTCTTTTGTTTCAGCATAAAGAAGTCATAAATCATTTAACATTCCAGGGATATTAGGAGTAAATTCTAAAGCATCGTTGAGAGGATCAGAACTACCGTATGAGTTTTCTAAAAATGCCGTGAATTGGATTTCAGAGAGCGTGAGATTGGACGAATTGTTCTTATAGAGGTTCTGAATAGAGATTTGAGAAGTGGGAGTAAGTTTAGGATTTTCAGTGGCAAGCGTTTTAGGTTTTTCCTTACAGGGCTTAGTTGTGTTGTGTAATGTTTTATATGATGGGGCGGGAGGCATTTGGTTTTTTTTATCTATAGTTTTAGAGTCTTCGTGAAACCTTACTAAGAAATTAAGGGTTATATTAAATAGCTACGATTTATAAGTTATAAGCGAAAATCATTGTATTAAAAGTGATTAGTCATCGGATGAATTACATTTTGAATGAATTTTTTTAGGAATCAAATAGGTATTTATATTTCTAGGGATGTAAGGTACATTACTAGTTGAGAATTATTTTGTGCCCGAGCGATAGCGGCAATTAATAGATATGATTGTGTAATTATACGTGATCCTACCTATACCATACTTATTAGATATGAAAAGAGAAAAGAATACAAGGGAGAACTTATTTGAAAACACTTGAAACAAGAAATAAAAAGTAGATTTAAGATGGTGAAATACTTCCTTCCCCTTCTTTCTTCAATCTAATAGAAATACAATATTAGAAGCTGATGAAGAAATTTATAGTCAAATCCATAATTAAAATTTTGTGGGCTTCTAAATAAATGAAAAAAAAAAACAATAAATACACTTTTCATCAAATTATTGTTCATGATAAAGTACATTGTTATTTTCATATACGGAAAACGAAAAGGCTGATGTTATTGTCAATGAACTTAACGTCAAGTATCTGACGTAACAGTACCACAAAAATATATGCTCACTTGATAAAATATTCAATTATAATGAGATTCACAAATTTTATATATTCAAATTATATCTATCTATAACGATATTTAAATATAAAGACATTTCCACAGAATTTTCTTCCAACATGACTCCTTGAATCAACAAACAGTGAGATTAAAAAATCTGAAGCAACATAATAGTCATATTTTCGTTGAACATGGATCGCCAATATAAACAGGTAATATTATTTTTGTCAATACTATGTAAACTATCGTGTCAATTTAATTATTTATACAAGTTTGGATCACTAATTTAGCCAAACCAACTTTACCAAATTGAAAATATTGGCTCAGCCGATCAACATGAAAATATTCGAAGTGATAAACCTAGAATCTTCCAATCACAAAAACGGCTAGTATGTATATACTTTATACAGCGATACTTTCAACCCTTCCAAATAATAGTCTTTCTTCGTTAACGTATGCGAAAATGATTTCGTCTGATTTCTCTATATCTAGTGTATAAGGTGGTAGCCATGACGATCGCCGAAGTGTGATAAAGAACGGTATCCTGATGAGGAAACAATTCCTTCTCCATCTCCTTTTTTGAAGATCTCAAAAACGGTTGGCATCACATTTCCGCCTGATGAAACCAATCCACTGCCACTGTTGGTTATCACAGTTTTTGACCATCCCGAACGCTTTTCGACAGTCAAGCTGATACGACCACGTTTCAATCAGATACCCAAAATTTTGCGGCCTTTAATAAGGATACAGAGTCGCCGTACGCAGTTATTCTAATTCCTTTTTCATTTTCGAAGAAGTACTGCCTTCTAAAAAGAAATATTAAATGACAACTCGATACTCAATTTTCCCCATTTCCATACAAATCTTCACAATGATACACTTATACGATTGTCAAACAGAAGTTAGGTCCAAAATGGACAAAATTTCATGCGTAAATATATTTACCATTTAATATTGTAAATGCTGATATCTTGAGCTGAATTCAGAAACTTCTCAGACAACCTTCATGTTGCCATTTCAAATTATGAAAGATAAGTTAATCTCACTTTTTTATAAGAAACTTTGAATAAAGAAGTGTCTTTTCGAAAGCTGCAATATTTCGTCAAACATGAATCTGCTTTTTCTATCATAAAATTAATATAAGATTATTCCATTGTATAGAAAAATATGTGTCGTGAAAAAAGTAGTAGGCAAATTAGATGGAATAAGATATCAAAAAATAGTAATATCAATATTTAATTTAGCGCAGATAAATGGAAAATAAGACCAAGAGAGGTAAAAATTAGCAGTATAAGAAAGAGATAATGAATCCAAAATCTGTAGGAGAAAAATTGTACTCCATAAACTAAGAAGGCTCTATCATATATTGCGTATAGCACAAGATAGGACGTACATAAAAAACCCAGCGTTTGGAAGTTTATTATATTCAAAAGAATGTATGAACATCGATTTTTGAAAACTGAAATCATTTTCAATGTCAATAATATGAGAGCAAGAGATCTTTAGTTGAGGTGAGGTGAAAACTTGACATTATTATTTAATTGAGGACTTTCTTTAAAGATTCTGATTTGTATTCTTCTTCTCAAATCACATAATTGATGACACTGCTGTGATCTATCCAGATGTCTTGAGCATGCTAAATATATTTCTGTGATAATGACGCACTCACATTATAATCACTCATATTGTTCCGAGTATAATTAGCTATTTTCAGTACATCTTCCAATCTAAAGTAAAAAAATTCTCAGTTGGCGACGATCTTTATTCTTCGACAACTACAAAAAATCTTTTAACTAAATTATTTAAAAAGAATTAGCTAGTATAATAAATGTGCATCGGGGAAGCAAATTAGTTCGTTGTTTAATAATTTTTATCTTAATTCCAGTATTCTACTTTTGAAATGAATATACCTCATACCAAATCAGAATCAAAGTGTAATCACCTATCCACTAAAATATATAGTTGGTAACTTGATTCATGGAAGACGTTATTCCACCTTTCAATCACAACAAAAAATATTGATTCTCACCCCTATTCACTAACTGCATGAACGGTCATTGAGTAATAAGTTTTTATCATTGAAACAATTTATATTAGGAGAATGAATTATTGTTAACTGAAGGAAGGTTACTGTGAGCTGGGATGGGAAACTTTTATCCAGTGTCAGAGAATTTGAAGGGCGGATGCTGACCAATACACTAGTGGGGTTTGTAGAGGAAATCGAGATAATTGCTTAGGGATTTTGGGATCAATATTTTGTATTGGATAGCCTTTAGTCTGGATCTCAAAGCAATAGAAGTCAGAAATCTCTAACAGTAACAAGCTTAAAGGAGGAGTAATACTAGGTAGAAAAAACGTTAAATGATTCACTAAGAAATGCCCCTTAAAGACTGGGATAGAAAAAATGCTGGAAACCCTCATTACTGAAGAAAATTTAGTTATTGAAGAGATAGAAACCATTTTCAAACTTTTTAACAAGATAGTAACTAATCATTCAATTAAATATAAAATGATATCTTTTGTCATTCAAATTTAAAAAAAATGACTTAAATTATTTCAGTTTCAGACAGTTTTCTTCTCTTTGAATTCATAAATTTTTCATAGATGTACTCTACTTCTTATGATTACTCCACATCCAAATAAATATAAATTAACCTCATTATATGTTCGATTTGTAGTGATTGTATTTGTGAAGGGGACATTAATTTTCCGATCCTACAGTGCTACACTATTAATAAAGATATTGCTTTCAACCAGACCAATTATCTCTAGTCTACTTTTTGATAGATGACGTAATCAATTTGAATGCTTAATCTTCTTTCAATTGAAGTGGTGTCCAATTACCATCCAATATCACGATATACATATATTAAAAATCAATCTTACTTGAACAATACCTAATACTCAAGTTATAGCAACCATTATGCACAGGTTACGAAATATTCAGGTGTACTCGTAATATTCCATTGATATTTTTATACGTTTGCATCTATCTGGAGTAACTTTTACCACAAAACTCGCAAAATGATGAAACTTGTTTCAGCTGTTGATTGTCAGTTTTTGACAGATGCTGAGAAGTAAATTGCCTTCAACTTTGTGGACATCAAATAATAGGGTGTGTGATTGTCATAGTCATCGTGAAAAAAGTGCGGTGTACATTACAGTTTCCAGCTTATGGCTTATTTTTTAAGTCTTGTTTGAGAAGTTTTTTAGAGTAACATTAACCATGGACTATCAATTAAAATGAAGCGTGGATTTATACGATTACTGAATACGATTTAGGAGGTGAATAAAGAGTGTGAAATGTGTTTTCGTATTCTATGAACTTTATTAAAAAAGGGATCTTGTCTTTCGAAAAAGATACCCTCACATCCCAGTTAGCATTTACATGATACCTATAAAATATCGACATTATAGTAATTCCAAAACGAACCAATATACAGTATGAAACAGCCAAATGGAATGAATTTGTTGATGAATAAATGGGGGCACGTTATGGAAAATGTTTCGGCACGTCGATTTCTTCAAATTCAAAATGTTCGCAATGAACGTCTTAGTAACATGCTAATCTGGTATAAAAATGTCGTTAGTTATCATATCGGGCGTAACTGATCCAATCGTAAACGAGATTCGTTTTTTTAAGTCATCTTAGTTCGGGGGTTTAGCTTTCTGTACAATTCTATACAATACTTCTGACATATCCCCACGAAATTTGTGAAATAAAATAATTTTTTTTTCTAAAGTATTTTTTGTAATTAATTTAAAAATACTTAATATTTCTGAAACAGTTGAGGTAAACGCATGAATTATGTCTAAAATTTACTGAAGATTCAGAAAATGACAATTTTTTTCCAAAGTGAACACATCGATATAGTCAAATGTGAAATAAACGGTGTAATTGAATGGATATTTCTTAAAAATAGTTCAGTGTGGTACGTGTTAGTGAATTATTAACGTGTGAGTTTTAGTGAATAGTTAGGTTGTGAATAAATCACGTATGTAAGATACGCCGTGTGTATGAATTCATTAGTCATATGAATTCATTATTCATAAATTGTTTTAATAAATAAGAATGTCATTACAGTTGTAATCTTCATCAATTATAGAGAGCAGAATGAGGTTTTGAGAACACAAGTAAATTCTCTTAATTTAATACAGAATAGTCAGAAATTCTGGAAAAAAAGTTCAATCAGTAACTCAAAAAAAAAACGATAAAATACACTATTTAATTCCACGTTGTCCATGAAATGAGATTTTATTCTTCAAGCTCTTAGCTACGACCCCACCAAACATTCTTTCAAGTGTCGTGAGCACAGTTATTACACCTTTTAATTGACAGCCTTCCCGGGCGATGATAACACGCATCTATGGAATTCCGAAAAGTGTCAACTAGTATGTTATTTCAGATATCTCTAGAGAAAGTTATTTAATGTGGATCTTTCTGGAAATCTATAACACATTCTGTATCTCCGGAAGAACACTACTTAATAATTGCTTAGGATTATATTTATTTTATGTTTTAGTTTTTCTAGAAACATTGTTTATAAGTTGGATTATTAATTATAAATGCCTATTTTTCAAAAGAATTGTAGATATTAAGTTTTATCGTTTCCTGGAAGCCTGCTAAGGAAATTGCAAGGATTGAGGATATTATAAACATATGTTATTGGAATTCATTTTATTTTTTTCTCACAATACGCATTCAAAGCTTTTTTTTAAAACGTTCATTTTCTTTTTTGCATTTTGTATAACTCTTCAATCGTAGCACATAGGTATGTGCATACAATGACGTTTTTGATGTCCCCTTATTTATTTCTAAGCTGCTTTGTATTTTATTTACAAATTAACCTTTCTCATATATTATTGATTTGATATATTATATTATTGACCATCAATGATTGAACTCTTACTCCATGTGCGTATACTAGAGCTTACTTTTTTGATCCTATAATTTGTTTCACAATTATCTGAATTTTATTTCTGCTTCTACCAGACTAAAATTTCGGGTTACCATATTATAATCAAGAGAATTAGAATGTGCATCAAAAAATCTTATAACAATAATATTTCTTATTAATAATTGAATTATTTTATTGAAGCTATGCATTTATGAAGAAGAGTTTGTATGAGATCTTATACCTAATAAGATCGAATAGATTTGTAATACTTCAAAACATCTTAGTCACTTCAAACTAAAAATTAGTAGGGAGTCAGAAGTAGTAAAGGACATATACTCGTATAAACGCGCAATTCGATAACCAAGTGAACTAGTTTATTTCCAGTCTCTGAAGACGATAACTTGGTTATCGCGTCAGATAGTGTAATTGTGAGTGTTGGTGTAGGAGAAGTGTACACTGTAATATGCAATAAATAGAAAACCAATTTCTTGTACCATTCCATTAATTTTCGTATGCATCGATTCAGATGACCTCTGGCCATTGCTTCAGTAGATGAAAGGTAAGAACAGAAATATGTCTATTGCAATTCTAACGGTATGGTAAGAACTCACCAACCATTTTGATGATTGTTAGGTTTATATGACAAAAACGAAAGTTTTTCTAAAAGAATATGAAAATTACTTAAATTTCTCATTTCTTATACCTTATTTTATATGGTTTTGATTTCAAGTTTCCTTTCATTAAACTTTGTTTAATAACAGAAAAAGTCTCGATGTTTTAGCCTATTGCGGCCTTTGATCAAATTAAAATTGGACAATGACAATTTTCATAATTATATTGATCACTAGATCACACAACTTCATATAATTTGTCATTATGAATTTTTATTACTTAAAATAAGTGGCTCAACCTTTTTGTTTTTATGTATGTGATTTTAGGTATCTTCTGTTTTAAAATTAGTTTTTTAATGATTTCTGGAAGAACGATAAAATTTGACGTTTCGACTTTTCTTTAAGTCTTTATCAAAATATATATTTCGAATACGTCTTCATCGTCTGGGAAATGATTAAGTGAGATGTGGTGGCTCTAAGTTAAATTTGAGTGTAAATTCATAGAATTCAAAATTCAATATTCAAAATGACGTTGAAAAAAAAACGCAATATATATATATATATATATATATATATATATATATATATATATATATATATATATATATATATATATATTGATAAAGACTTAAAGAAAAGTCGAAACGAAAAACTATAAAAAAAACAGGACAACAAGTTATTTATAATAAATTATTTCATAAAATTAAGAAAAAACAAACGAATAAACTCAATAATCTTATTAACAAAAAAATCAATTCAATTTTTAAAAGCCATGATGACTGGATTAAAAATATTTGAAGTACAAAGACACCCAAGGATATTTTACAGATTTTATCGTTAGTGCCTAAATTCAGTATTGAACCTATAGTTCAATCAAAACTATTATAGGCAACATTGCTTACATAGTCTCTTTCATACAAAATGAACGAGAAAGAAATGTTATAGCGAAAGCAACTAACATTTTAACTAACCACAATCATGAATCGAAACAATCTTCGTTAAAATCAAAGAAACTTTTGATAATATGATATTACCACTGAATTATGTATTGTTAGGATTGGATCTAATATCCCTATTTAGTAATGTACACTTAAATATATGCCTTACAGCTCTACAACATAAATGGAGCGATATAATTAAAAATTGAAATCTTAATAAAGAAACTCTATTATAATTAATAACATTCATTTTTAACAACTCATATTTCTCTTGTAATAATAGAAATTACCAACAAATTTTTTGAACACCAAATTTACTATAGAAAAGGAGAATACTGAAAAATCGTTACCTTTTCTTGATACTAAATTCATAAGAAACGAAGATTATAAAATTTTAATTGACTGGTTAAGAAATCAATAAGTTCTGGAAGATATATTAATTATATTGTATTTTACCATAATTTCAGTCCCAGACGATGAATACATAAGTATTCGAAAGCTCGCAAAATATATTGTTATATAAGTTAGTCCACTTTGGTGTTTCCTTGCCACGTTCCCAATGAAAAACTACTTATATTATATATATATATATATATATATATATATATATATATATATATATATATATATATATATCCCAATGAAAAACTACTTATATTATATATATATATATATATATATATATATATATATATATATATATATATATATATATATATATATATATATATACAGAGCTCAATAATCATAATTCAAATTTACAGGTGACATAGATATGGAGTTTTTGATTGTCGTTGATCTTGTGTGTGTTGGTGTGAGCTTGTGAACTTGAATTTTTGTAGGTTAGATTAGGTTAGATTGTTATGAATGAAGTTGAAATTGTATTGTGTATTGATGTATTGTGTTAATCCATAAACAGAAGTGAGGTCAGTTGTTACATTATTATTATTGTAGTGATTCATGAAGTAATATGATGAGGGGGAAAGGGAATGTCATTCAATTTATAAGACTATGAAAAAAACTGAATAATATTGAGAGCTTCCAACGTCCCCGAAAGTTGTTTACTCTATGCTCTTCTTAACGATATGAAACACACTATTAAAATATGATGACAACTTGACAAACTCGTTAAATTCATATAACATGTTGTGATCTTCAGAATTTAGAGTGTGTATCTTGTCTGTTTTTCAGATAGTTTCAGAATTCATATTTTCCATTCAATTAGTTGGAAACGATATCCAATTATTATATATTTTTTCAAGTTTCATAGGATATTTTTTCTTTCATTTAGACAAAAGTTTGAAATTAAAAATATCCGTGGAGTGTGGGAGGAATTAGTAGGACCAAATAGGTAACAGTTGTTCTCCACGGATGGCTAATTCATTTTGGCACACGATGCACAAAATTTCCTGCATGGAAACCGTAAGCTTTAAGAAGTAAATTCTTTCGAATACCTGTAAGTTCACCTTTTTTATTCAGCATAGTTTCCAAATAATTTGAAATATTGTGAAGAACACGCGAGAATATCTTAAAGAGTGGTTTCAGAAACTATGGATAAGACAATAAGAAATATACCGAGTGCACCGTTTTTCTAAAATTATCTATTGTAGGTATATATTTTCAGGTTTTTTTGCAGATACAACTATCAATGTGGAAGGCAAGCATACAAATGATCGAAAGTAGGCTAGTGAACTTGTGAAATTGCTACTTATTGCCATATATTTCAAAGCTCTCAGGAGTATATCGATGGTAGAAAAGCTTTTGTGAAGCTTATCTAGACTAGAAAAATAGAATAAGACCATAAAAATGGAATCAAGCGTCTTAGTGAAGAAGGCGTCTTCTTACTACCATATTTCAAATAGTCTTCACAATTTGACAATTGCTTAACTAAAACGTGACAAAATGGTAAAATGTCAATGTTAATGTTATCTTTGTTTCTATATCTAAAGCAGGATCTAAAAGAAGTCTCTTTGCCGCAAAAGCGAATATCATAGTGATTTTAATATATTCTTGGCATATCTGATTATTTCTTTAACTTTGAACAATTTTCGATTCATGGGTAACCAGGCATAAGATAACATCGAGGTGAACTGCATGAACGTTAAATGGGAAATATCCTATTAGAAAACAATGAAGTGTTCTGGTGAAAAGTATGCATTTTAAAGATATACCGATTTGATTTCACAGCAACGATAAGCAAAATCTGTTTTCGACTGATCATTCTTGCTCCTCTTATTTATGTCTTCAGGCTCACAATAATTTTGCAAGAATAAAGTAACCACAACTATCGATCCTTTCACTATTTTTCAAACAGTTACTTATCAAATCACAAGCACTCTACATCGTGACATCGTGTATCTATATTTCCGACATTTATCAGCCATTTATCTATATGACATCAAATAACCATTCAAATTACATGGAATTGTTATACATACCTAAAAAATAAAAATTGATTCCGTGACTTCAAATTAGCAATTGAAGAAATGTCATTCTTTATTTTCGTAAATTGTGGTAGGGTTCTAATGTGGAATTACGCAATTTCTACTTAGTCAGTTTACATGATTTTATTATCAGATATTTCTCAATTCATGCAAATTCACTTTTTTTGTCTCGTACACAATATTTTTTAATTTTCTAATTACAAAAACTATTCGATTTCTCAAAAATTTTAATACTTTGGTCCGTCGATACTACCGACTTCAAATATTCACTTTCGAAGCCTTTGTGATCCGTTTAGATTTGATATCACACTAATACCTATAGTACTGGCAATCTACTACGCCAAGTTACGCCATTTATGATGTTACTAGACATCTTTAGCAAGTTGCAATACTTCATGAACACACTGTATAAGAATTTAAGAAACACATGAACCCCCCACTAAGTTGTGTCAAAAATGTATACAATACAAATACTGCTAAAATCTAGAAATGTAGTAAATTTGGAAAGTACAATGAAACAGATATTTGAATAAACATAAGTTTATCTCAAAATATGATAATCTAAGCTGATAAGTATTAGAATATAGATAAGTTGTATATATTAAAACAAATAAAATAGTTCTATAATTCATCACATATAATTCATGCTCGTAAATATTTAAAAAATTTAATGTTCCAAGATACGATAAGAATGCTGCAAATAAGTGGACTAGTGCGTTCAAATTTTTCGTTTACGGTTGTCTATTCAACAATATTTCACACATTATAGATACCAAGGTCACTGATAAATGGGTTAAAGGTTAATTAAGCACTAAACACTAAATTTGAATTCCAATGCTGTTGTGGATGGCTTAAATAGGATTGCTATGAAGCCTGCGTTGCCAATATCGACAAAAAGTTTGCATAATATAATAAGAATAATTCATCATATGTACAAAATAAACCAAAATTTTTGGTATAAACCACTGTTTATAAAAAACATTGTGACCACATTCGTTGTTTGCGTTGTTTGTTTGAATAAACTCTACAACTTAATAACGTAATTTTCAAAATTAACAGTGAAATGTTAATTTGACTGTATATAAAATTTGAAATACAATGTGTTATACAGTTGTACGATAGGCAGCCTTACGGGAAAAATTGTATCAAACGAGTACTCCAAATGATCAGAGAACTTTCAAAAAAGCCATAGGTCCATTGTCAGAAAGCATTACTGATTAAGGCAAAGGGCAGATTCTGCGAACAAGCTATGAAAGTAGTAGAGCTACTCTGCGAGTGGCTGTAAAGCGAAAAGACTTCCCAAAACAATCACAATCTGAAATTCCAATGTACCTACCTTCTAACATAATATATTCAACACATTATGTCAAAAGCAGAAAAATTCCTGATAAGACAAGTATAATAATATTAGTATTTTTCTCCGCAATTCGCTTGCCACGCTGATCTTCGCGGAGCGTCCGACTGTACTGTACCCTTTAGGGGTTTTTTAATTGCTTGATTGGATAAATTATTGAGAAGAAAAAACGGAGTAGTTGGAGATAACTAGGTGGAATTATAACAAAAGAAGAATGAAATGAAGACCATATAGGAAAAATTCACGCCATTTTGTAGGTGCTTGTTAGTATTATTCGTCGTACATGATACAAGGTAAAAACGTGTTTAGTCGATAAGTAATTACTGATTTTAATCTAGTTGCATACGTGAAAAACCAGAATATTCTACGGAGAAGCGATAATGTCTGATATCAATAGGTGTGAAGCACACTGCCGCGATGTTATTTTACTAGATGAACAATGCAAGCAGGTAATCAGTAAGTTGGTTATTTTTTGTGATAGATAGTTTGGTCCATTTGAAATGTTTTATATTATGAAGTGCTATTCAAGGTATACTGAAATAACTGATATTAGTGACTATGTAACCGAGGCATTTGGTTCAAAAGGGGCCTTTGGCATTTGAGAGACATTGCAAAAAAGCTGAGGGTACACACGAACCCTGTTGATACTGTAAATGTGAAAAAATTTGTCTGCAACAAATTTCAGAAATTGGAAGAAACAATATAATATAGTTGTTTGATGACATGCAAGATAGGAATGAGTAACAAACATCCTTGGTGGTCTTATAACGGTTTATCCTTTATTCACTGAAGAAGATGTAGACGTGAAGAGAACTATGCTTTTTCACACGTCTACTGCTATGGTAGAAATTATAATAAAAAATTATGTTCAAGAAAATCCGGAATATTTTGAAGCTTTTACTGCTATATACCGCATTACCAAATCAGAATGTACAAAGGTCCTTGTAACTTAGACATTGAGCTCCGAAAGAGAAGGAAGGAACGAATTCAACCAGATCACACAATACCGCAAAATATAGGTACTCTATCAAATCGCCTTAACAAAGCGAAAATAAATATATTTTCCAGAATATCAAGTAAATGTCTGGATTATTCAAGAAAATGTCAATGTATCCTTAGAAATATACAGAAAAAATTTGAAACTTCACAAAATATTATTGGTAGATCCTTGGTTGTATACTTGTACATGTAGTTGTTGCGACAAATATTTGGATGTTACGATGTTCTCAAAAATGGACTAAAGCTCTCTATGAAGTAAGGACGAGGGAACTCACTAATCTTCATTCACATAAAATCTAACGTCATTGATATCGAAACATATTTCAATCGCCAATCAATTTCGTAAATATACCAGAAACAATAGGCAAAAATGGGTCAAACGAGGTAATTTTATTTGTTTATATCGTTTCATTCAAGTTTTCAGAGGTAATAACGCCGAAAATATTTAACGACTTAGCTAATGATAAAAACCAGGTTTAAGAAATATCCATATTACTATTCTTCACAGAAGAAGATCTATCTCAATTAAGATAATTTCTCTTAATCACGTCATGCATATATTGAATGGAAACTCCATCAAATTGATATGAATTACCAATAGATTAGAAAAAAAAACGTTTATCGCAAAAAGTTCTCTAGATGGAAATGATATGTGGTTGATCAGTCCTTGTATCATTCCTTTGGCATGTCAAGTAGTTACTATCTAAAATTCAAGAATTGTGGAGATAGTATCATCATCTACTTTTTCATCGTTTTTTTAACATGTTCACGAAGTTAGCAGTATTGTATGAAATCATATATCACCTGTTAAAAATTCGAGAGTATTCGTATCTAGATATATGAACGAGTAAACAAAGTTTTCGGTAAAAATTATTTTTGATCTTGAATTCCGATTAAGAAGACAGAATATGAAAATTACAAATCTGCCTAAATACTGAGGACCTGCAGGTCGCAAATTTTATAAAATTTTCTCTTGAAATGACATATTTTCTTATTTGTCTCTTTTGTTTGCTCTGTTACATACACTTACACGTTTGTGAATACATAAGAAAAAATAAATATTTTGGATTAAATATCATGAAACTATTGGATTTTGTGGCTAATTTCGATGAAGAATTTTTTGATATTTATGCTCTTTTAATATTTTGATTGAAACATTTTAACTAGACAATTTACTACTCAATTCAAAGGAATTGAATTGTATTATCCCTTGAATATAAGGTTTTCTCATGAATGTCACTAACTATTTCCAATTTATTTTTTATTCTCAAACTGTAAGGTGAACCTAGTTGAATGACATGAATAAATGTAATTTCAGCTTTGTTCTACAGTTAGTTGGTAGAAAGAGAGGAATAAAAGTAGATATGGAAATGCAACAATTTTGCTTCATTGATTTTTGCAAACTAGTTCTGGATGATAATGGAGTTTTCTAAGAATATCGGAATTTTTATTTATTTCTCGAATAATGTTTATGTATACTACTAATAAGAATTCCTAAATGTTCATCCTTCTCATCTACTGATATCTGCAATATAATTACGACATACTCTAGCAGTCCCCAAACTCGTTTGAGAACAAACTGAAAACGGAAAATAACTCTCAGAGAAAAACACAATAAACGTTTTTCGACGTATAATGAAAATTTCAGCCAAATAAATTTCGGAGCGATTTCAGGGCACTTGGATATATGTAAAAAAACTATTCTACGTATTTTGATTCAGTCAAGTACTCGCTCGCTTAGTTATTTCCCAAAATTATCAATGTATTAATAAGAAAACTGATTTAACTAACCTTAGTTTAATTTATGCGAATTCTATAAAAATTCTACGACATTAACAACCAGCCTCACCTAACATATAATTTTCAAGTTCACTTATAACGACCTAACCTATAAAATTTCTTGTCATTTATATTCTAGCCAATAAAAATTCAACTACATTCATAACGACCCAACCTATTGAAATTTAATGTTATCCATAAATTCACTAATGAATATTGAGCATCATTCACTACAACTTATCCTTATCTAACCTATGAAAGTTCAACGTCACTCATAATCTAACCAATTAAAAGTGAATGAAAATTCCTATAGTAACAGGAATCAATATTCCAATTAATCAATATTTCTATCAACGTCAATTTGAGTATTGAATTATGAATTCTATGAGTTTAAAAATTTGAACAAGCAATAATACTATCAAAAATTACCGAAAGTTCAATTAATTATTGTAAGTAAAATTTTCTTATTGTTATACATTTATACATATTTCTTATCTTGTATTTGACCATAATTTCAGTCCCTAGATCATTAAGTATTCGAAAGCTCCGAAAATATATTGAAGTTACTCCACTTCGGTGTCTCATTATGTATTTTAATAAAGACTGAAGTTAAGTCGAATAATCAATTTTTTATCAATATTTCAAAAATCAAAGTCAAAAACATTTAAAAGCATTAATATATCAAAAGGTCGAAGAATTATTATTTCTCACTTAGCTCCCTGCGTGTTGTAATCTACGTATCATTTTCAAGTTGTCTACCCAATTATCTATACCTGAGAGCCACGCGACGCAAATTTTAAGAAAATTGTTTTATTCAATCACCCCTCCCAAAGGTCGAAGTTTCGTTAAATACGAAAATAAAATTCCAGAACTATTTAAAATGGATTGAAAACCATTTCGCCTCCTCTCAATCAACATATAAGCAAATACATGTTATTAATGACTTTCATTTATGAAAACTTGGATGGATATGAACAGCTTGGATGGATATTTAAAACTGCTTCATTATAATATCGATCCAATTTTGGCAGACTCATATCCTGATTCAGCAAACTCAAAAGTTTGCACTGCTCCATTACCAAATCAATATGTAGCAATTCCTGATTTTTCCAAATCAGTGGATAAGGAGGCGTGCCGCGGTTCGATAGAATAGCCAGCATAACCTAACGCCATTAGACTTCTTTCTATGAAGGCAGAAAAACGGACCCTCAACCCTCAACTTAGTTGACTTGAAAAGATGAATCAGACTTGCGATTATATGAGTCACGCCCGGGACATTCAATATGTCTGAAACAATTGAAGATAGGTATAGGACATCGTACATAAATTATGTTTAACCTTTTCTGAAAAATAATATATGAATACTGTATAGAGGGTTGCATTCAAAATAATAAAGTGCGTATTGGCCACTGTCACATGATATATCCCGTATAAATTTTTTTGAAAAAAATCAACAGTTAAAATTACAAATCAACATATCAATAATAGAGCGATTAATATTCTCTCGCGAGGAAATATATCTATAACATGCATGCATTACACCGTTTTATCAATGAATACTCTTGTTAAAAAGAAAAATTATAGTAATTTTTCTTTAATATATAATATAAGATTTTGCTCTGAGGGCCACTGAAACGTACGTAAAAATAATAGTGTGTGTAGCAGAAAGTTATATGAGGGGTTATATATCTTATGAGCTTGGCTTAGCAAAAAAGTCAGTCGGTGTCCTGAATCTAATCGTTTCTTACAAGCAAATATATCAATTAATTCCCCAAAGATTTATCTTACACTTTGACTGGCACCGTCTGAAACCTATATAACAACTACAAACTCTTATTAATCGAAACGAACTAAAATATAATGAAACATTGTGGAGAATTATATTCAAATGAATATTAATAATCATGATAAACGAGTAAAATATGATTTATTTATGATTGTATTTTTTGTTATTCCACTACTGAATAGAGTGATGATCTATAAGATAAGTGTGGGTAGAACTTAAGTTATGAGATTGTTGTTGGTAAATATTGTGTCATGTCACAGCAGTGGCCAAATAAATGAACACTGCCCATCAATAACTGTACTCTTCTTTTATACCTACTATATCCTGGAGAACTGATTTGAATTTAAGTTGACAATGCCGAAGATTCCTGATTGAACAAATCTTAGTCGATTTCACACAAACACACACATACATATATACATACATATATATATATATATATATATATATATATATATATATATATATATATATATATATATATATATATATATATATATATATATATATGTAGTTTTTTATAGGGAACGTGGCAATGAAACACCAAAGTGGAATAACTTCAATATATTTTCCGCGCTCTCGAATACTTATGTATTCATCGTTCCCAATAAAAACCTACTCATAATATAGCTGGCAAAGACTTTTTCACAATTTATACATAAGTATATATATATATATATATATATATATATATATATATATATATATATATATATATATATATATATATATATATATATATATATATATATATATATATATATATATATATATATATATACTCCACTGACACGAGCTTTGAATCCCCTTCTATTCCAATTAGTGTCATATAACTCAACAAACTGAAAATACTCTTCCCCCCATAACTGCTTCTTTCATAAAATCCAAACACTACCCCAAAAAAGAAATTCAAGGCTGATGACAAAAACCTTTGCGGAATTAGCCCCTCTTCTTGGCAGTCAATACCCACATTGATAAGATGACATTCATCCTAAACCATAAAGCAGTACCCTGGTGGAACTCGTCCTGCCAATATGCAATACAACCATCCAGCATAGCATCAAGGGTATACAATAAAAACAAAAAATCCAAGGCCGAAAAACTAATTTCGACATAACTCGCCTAATTTATAACGATACAGAATATCACTCTCCAAAACTCTTATGCAATACTCTTACAAGCCACTTTGAACAGAAGTTGAAGGGTAATGCTAATCTCGATATCAACTCATATAAATCTCCTAAACTCTGATTTTAACTTACAAATAACAGAAGATAGCAAATATCGCCCTTTACAATACACGAACTAATAACTACTTCAGCCAATTGCAAAAACACCGCTGCTGGCCCTGATGAGATCCCTTTTACTTTTTTAAAACACTTATCCAATTTCACTACATCTGGACCTCACAAACTTTTCCTTCACTATGGCGTCAGTCTACAGTAATCTCAGTACTTAAACCTAACTTACCCCCTCCATTATCGGAATCTTATAGGCTTATTTCTCTTACTTGTACAATGTATGAATTATTAGAAGAGTTGATTAGCAAAACACTTTGCTGATACAAAAAAATAACTACCCAACAAACGCACCCTTTTTTGGAAGACGAAATGCTTTCATACCTAATTCAATTCCTCAGAATCAAATGCCAAAACCGCAACTAATGTCAACTACTTCTAGAATTCGTTCCATGGACAGGTCACAAAATCATGTTAACAGAAATAATAATTATTTTTCAAATAATAACAGTAATAATCATTACAGTGAAAACGTCAGGACTGCAATCATCAAATAAATGAAAATACTGATTATTCGAACTCAAATTCCTTACAAGAACACCGTATCTTGACCGAACTTAATATAATATATAATCCATTATCCTATATAGAAATTCAAATCCTCCATTAAAATTATTAATTTATACTGGCAGTACAAAATCGATTATGAAACCTATTATAGGTATGTACTAATAATATTAAATTTCAAGCTGCATTCCGCGGAGTTAATAACAAACAGTTTCTACATATTATACTATATGATTTCCACGAAGTCTTTGATGGTGTAATCGTCACAAATAATTTAATAAAAATGAATTTCACATTGATCTAAGGAATAAACGGCTTCTCAGTGATCGTGCTATAATTTCGATAAAATTTAGTTTACCAATCGATATTAAATTTCAAGTTTCAGTTGGCCCACATGAGAGGATTCTGAAATAAATCCTCGTTACTAGTATAAATGGTGAAATACTAATAGATAAGACTATGTTAGGAGATATTTATATACCAGAGTCCTCAACTATAGCAAAAATGTATTCGCTTTGGTTGAGTTCATTAACGAAAGTAACAAAAACGTATCAATTACAACTCAATTGTTTATAAATCAAAATTATATGAGACGTATGTTTTAATAACACCGCTAAAAGTGACCTAAAGAAAAATGATATTAAAAACTTGATTGGAACAGAGCACATGAAAAACAATATTATTAAGTGTATATTCACGTAAAATCATATAGGTATTCTTACGCTCTCGAAGTAGAGGTAAGACGACAAATAGATGAAATGTTAAAGAAAGGTATCATTGCACCTTCTTGTATTCCTTGGTCCTCTCCAATTAGGATAGTACCAAAGGAAATGGATGCTTCCGGATAGCAGAAATGGCGTCTCGTAGTTGATTACAGAAAACTCAAAAAGAAATAAAATCATTTTAGGTATTCTCGGCTATTATCGTAAGTTCATTCGAAATTTTGTGAAATTACCAAAACCTTCAACGATTTGTCTGTAAAAGGAAAAAAAGTAGAACACATGAAAGAATTCATAGATTATTCCCATCACTGCAAAAATTTTCTGATTTCAGAGCCAATATTAACTTTTAATGAAGAATCCTTCGAAATTATGACGGATGCATCAATGTATATTATCGGAGCCGTATTAACTCAAAACAGCCACCCCATACCCGAACCTTAAATTCAGCCAAAATTAATCATACATCCATTGAAAAAAAATTATTTGCAATTGTTTGGGGATGCAAATTGTCTCGGCCATATTATTCGGTCGAACCTTCAAAATTTTTGCGGATCAAAAACCAGTAGAATGGCTCTTTTCTCTTAAAGAGCCGAATACGGGTCTTATGCGCTGGCGTTTTAAGTTAGAAGAATTTGAATACACTATAAAATATCAGAGAGGAAAATTGAATTAAGTGGCAGACGCCTTGTCACGATTGCCTCCTGAACTTGCTTTAGAAACCGTTAGTATTTGTTAGTATTAATTTAGATGATATTGATTAAACTATTCAACAAGAAATTGAGAAGCGAATAACCATATTTATCCGCAAATGACGTTGATGATACATTGAATGATGTTATCTAAAATGTAAAGATTCTACCACCATTATAAGATTATAATCCAAAAACCAATTCAGTGGCGGTACACATATCTATAGAGAATCCAATCTTATCCATACCTATCCTATCGTAGATCGAGCACCAATCAATACAAAAATCAAATAACTTTAGCAACCGGTGATATTCCTGAAACACTCGGTAAATATGAAAATATTTATCGAAAAAATAACATCAAACATTACTTTACCAAAAAGAAACTTAGAGGAAAGCATTTTTAAATTCGACAAAGGATTTTTAAATCCTATATATACGTGCGCTCTGTACTTTAAAACGGAAAATTACTCGGTAATCTTGTTCACTGTTCAAAATTTTGAAATATTTTAACTATGGACGAACAAGAAAAAAATATATACTACCATGTCTATAAAAAAGGGCATCGTGGATTAAAGAAGTAAAAGCATCCTTAAATAAATTCAACTATTGACCAAAGATGGCTGAAGATATAGAAAAAATATATAACCTGCGAAACATGTTTGAAAAACAAATATGATCGCAAAACTCCCATTGTTAAATTTAATTTAACGCCAACATCTAAGCCATTCGAACACATACACACAGATGTGATTAAAATTTCTAGAATGTCCCTTTTCTAACAATATAGACTTCTTTTCCAGATCTGGCCAGGCCCGTTCTCTCAAGTTTGTTAGTGATATTGCATTTGTAGACGGTTTGTCTACAAATAAATAACCAAGAATTACGTTTCAAAATAACCACCGATTGTAGTACCGAATTCAAAAATAAAGATATAGAAAATTTTTTAAAATTAAACTCTATGATACAACAGCTAAAAATATTGTTTCGAATTCACTGATCCTGATCCTGATCCTGATCCCTTTGATTTAAATAATCAATCAAGGTCCGACGACCCTCCTGATTTTTCCGCACAAGAATCGGCATATGTACAGAATAAATCTCGTGATAAGAAACTACTGAAATTCAAAAAGGTAGAGGTTATAGATGATAACGGTGTGTTACTAGACACTAATAAATGCACTAACTATAAAAGTACATAATGTTGTTAGGAAACCTATAATCAATTCTTATAACGTTTGGCAGTGTCGACAGGATGTAGTCAATAACACTCCTAATCTATCCGCTCCTTCAAATAACTAGAATAATTAGTATTAGTGAAGAAATTAGTATTATGGCTTAAGCGAAAATCTAATCGACAGAACTGAGTTTCTAATTAATTTTTTAGATAGAAAATTCGAGAACCTCAATCCCCACATGCGTTCATAGAGAGGTTTAATCAATGTAATAGGCAAAACTAATTAATGGTTATTTAGCAATTTGTACCTTGATGATGCTAAGCATTGCAATCAAACTTTCATAGGAAAATCAAAAGCATGTAACAAGTGAATTGAATTCACAAACCTTTTTGTTTAAAAAATTGATCATTTCAATCAATAACTTACACCTTTGGCAAAAACAACAAAAACTTCGTAACAATCCATAAAAGTTGCAAGCGTCTATTCTAAATCAAATCGATTTCTTAGGTAAATACATTATCTTTCGAAGAACTAAAAGTCAAATTAATCTCGATTGCCAAAATTTAATATCATATGTACATGATATTGAAAAAGCTGTTTTCCAAGTTAAATCTCTCCACAGCTCTATAATATCAAGTTACGAAATTTTGGATTTTATTGAACATTTGAATCAAATATACGAAAAGGATCAAATTCCTGAAGTCAATAATATCTAAGCATATTATACATGTTTTGGAACCCAAGTGAAGTTTCCAATTCCAAATTGATTTTCGTAATCCATGTTCTTATCATAAAACCAAAAGTATCGGAATCTAACCATATATTTTCTATTTTCGAAAATAATTTAGTGTTCACTTTCACTTACTTTTACTTGGCACTTATGATAAAGAAACCTAGTTGGAGTGAGAAGATTGCCCGAAGGTAGAAGATATCTACTACTGTGCTGGAGAATATATACCTGCTAACAATTGCACGTTGCAATTAACAAACGGACAATCTCCAACTGGATGTTACGCAATTAAAATAGATAATAAAAAATCCAATAATTAATCGAATTACAAACAACGAACTAATGATCATCCCTGGAGAATCCTAAGAAGTTGTATTGAAGTGTCTCATACAATATTTCAAGTGTAATCGCCTTCGTTGAGTAATATTCAAGAAAATTGCGAATTATCAATTAATAAATTCAATTATTTATCAAAAAAAAAATTCGAAAAGGAAAATTTGTAATCTTACCGATACTGGACATACAGAAATTCAAAATTCAGAAAAATTATCAAGCCTCCAACCTTACACAAACAAAACGATCTATATGAAATCAATAAAATTGCCAATCAATTGAAACCCATTGAGGAGGAGATTAATTACAAAATACAAACCATATCGACGTAGCAATTCGAAGTCCATCAAAGAAGGGGAATTAGATTTAGAAAAATTCCCAATGGATTCCACCAACAAATAGAATTTCATTATTTCTTCGTCCTAGGAAAGGAGGAGTTACACCTATAAAATATAATATGACACCTTACTCAGAATTGTAAACTTAGCCATATGTTAACTGTTAAATATGTTGTTTTCAGTTTCCAGTTTCTGTCCAGCTTTTGTATAAAAACACTTTTGTATTTAAAATATATTTTAAAAAACGAATTTCAAATTTACAAATATTTATCTTCAGAGTTTAAAAACGGGGTATAATCCGGGAAATCTGGCAAACCAACATTAAATTTTAAGTTCAACTAAAAATAAAGGAAATAACTAACTAAATGTCTCCAACTTTCTCCAAGATTTTTCATTAACAAATTGATGTTAGCTTCCATTGTGAATTATAGGATAGGCCTTCAAAAACCACCCAATATTTTTCAGTACGGTCACCAGAAACCAAGAAAACGAAACGAAAGTAAAAGTGGAGTACCATATGTATTTTGGATTCATGATTAATTCTTAGGTTATTTTATTCAATATGAGAATTAATTTATTTTTTCATTGTCATTTCACGACGAGAATAACTGGCTTTTCGAAAAATTCAGTGGGGCAATGACAATGAAACCTAACGAATCAATTACGAATTCAAAATTCCTTATATAATTTTCCCAGTACCTAGCGGACTTAAACTCTCATTGTCTTGCCAGTTTACGCAGCTGCCATTGTGCATATTCAGAATTGGAAAACTTTCAGAAACATTCTCTTCATATTTCCATATGTTATTTATTTCATTTTGTCATTTGGAGCAAACTTTCGCCATGAATAAACAAATTATTATACCGTTTGACTGTTGGATCTCGTGATGTTTATCATCTTTGATAGACTCTTCACTTGATAAATGTTGCTGGTTCAATAATTCAATAATGAATCAAACTATTGGTTAAATTTTAACTAATTTACTTGCACTTATTACATGTTAATGTCTTATACCGTTGTAAGGTACTGAACGCTTGTGCTCCCTAACCATGCCTGTCGCCAGGTTGGACGGAATATATTTTACAACGTTGCCACATGCGACCAATGTATAACAGATAAAATAAAAACATTTATATGCTTATAAAGTAGTAATAGGAAAAAATAAAAGAATAATAGAAAAACGAAGTAGTGAGATTCTACACTGACAATTAGGGACTAAATTTTTCCGAATCTGTTCAGATAACGTTATAGGGCTTAAAATTTCCTACAATTTTGACATCTATGATTTTTTAAAAGCACAAATGAAAGAGTCATTGAGGTAAAAGTCTCGATTTACGCTAGCTGTATTTACAAGCTGCGTCCCAAGCACTTTCTCAGACTTAGTTTTGAAGACACGTCAACCCTAAAAATTAAATTCTTTCCTATTTATCCCTGAATTTGTTCAAAAGTAGACCCTCAAGGAGGAATTTCAAAATAATTTGAACCTAATTTATATTTGAAAACTATAGGGATAAATCCAATTTCCAGTCGATATCTGCGGAAAACGTCTTTTCCGCCCTAGGCGTTTAAATAGTCTTCCGATAAACGTTTGCACACGTAAGTTTAGAGTACATTCTTTGCATAAGTGAATAGGCTAAATTTATAGCCGTCAGACTACTTTTTGAGATGCTCTAAGTCCCATTTCTTTCTTACCGTATATTGTGTTAGCCAGCTCGAATCTATATTCTAGATGCACAGACATTTGAATAACCCAAACTTTCAGCTTGTCTACAAAACTTTCCCAGAAACGTGCTTCATCTATTATATCCATACCAATGAGAATTTTGAATAAATCAATTGTATATGTAAATACTCACAACAGGCAGTGAAATATTCGATCATAAGGGAAGTGAGCTTTTTCCGTGCTATTTATTTGTGCAAAATTATCTTTTCCATCATAATATTTTGTTATTACTAAATAACTTTTCCCGTTAGTTAAGATTGAAAAAGTAGATCATTGGAGATGTTATAGTTTCGTTTATTTCCAAAGTATATAGTTCTAATGTATCCGATAACAAAAGTCATTTTCTGTTTGTTATTATGAATTATGTGCTGTGAATTATCGATTGACGTGTTTCGTTGAATCCTATGAAAGTATAAGAAGACAATGAGATCTGTGTTTCAACAACTGAATGAGTTAAGAAACTATTGTCAACTTTCGAAAATAAGAATATAACTATTCATAAAAGGAATAAGAAATCTATTGAGGGATCTGATTTTTGTGACATTATCTTCATATTGATGAAAAAAATGTATCACTTAAATACCAATGTTATTCAGCCTCGTATATAATGATACAAAACTAAGTTTCATATTATTTGGCTTTGATTTATACACTAGATCTTTGTTTAATTTTGGATAAAATAATTGAATTGATTGAAATTGATATGGAACTATCAGAATGATTATTGCTACTATTATCGGTCCTAGCAAGATCAACAAAAAAAAAATAAAAAAGGTGATTTTCTATTTTCGAACATAATTGTCTTCCATCCATAACAGTGGGCTCTTTTTTTCTAATATAGTAGGTATTAAACCCGTCTGCAATTTTAAATCTTATAATGTCACGACTCAAAACTCTTTGTCCGTGTCCAAGGAAGTTGGATTAGTAAAACAGTGATACCGTCTAAATGCCTTATTTCATCGATAATGGGTTGTTCATTAATTGGGATACCATACTTTGGAGGTTGCTTTTCTCTGTCCCAAAATTTGACGCATCCGTTGTTTATAGAGCATATTTTCAAGCATTGGTAGATATTTACACATGTTTATTTACAAAAGATATTCTGTTATTTAATTAAAAAATTTCACCCTAGAGATAATATACTATAAATCAACCCTATTATATTTAGAAATGTATTTCTAAGGATGCATATATTCATACATTCATATATTTACGGAATTTCACTTAAGTTGTATGGGATTGTGTAAGCAAGTTGTATTTTTGTACGCAAGATCTGAAGTTATTTTCTTCCAAACAATGGTTTCAAATGTCTCAGCTTCAACACTTCAATAAACAATAAAATATTTTGGCGTGAAAAATGGGGATGTATCTTGAAATGAGAGCATGCATTTCGATGCACTTTACACATGTCTTTGGTTGAAGTCTTCTGATATATAGTTGGTGTATTTTGATAGCCTTTCACCTTGGAGATGAATATCTGCAATATCAAATGCGAAGCGATCACCTACATCTGTCGGATTTAGAAAATGCAAACTAGAGGTGTAGTAGAGGCACCTCTCTTTCTGAGTTTCAAAGTCTGGGGTCAGTCCAAGATTTCATATTTCTCTAAACCAAACTTGTCCAAGATACAAGAGACAATAGTTACGGGCCAATTAGTTGCTTTCCGCCACTGTCGATTCTATTCAATTTTTTATATATAGTTATCACAGCTGAATAATTTAATTTTCTGTTGTTAGATTTTTCTTCCCGTGTGATTGAGATACAGTCCTATCAAATAGAACTCAATCGTCACTCATAGAGCAAGAAGGTGATTTCTGTGGTAATCAAA
The DNA here is from genome assembly GCF_026250575.1 of Diorhabda carinulata. NCBI lineage: Eukaryota > Metazoa > Arthropoda > Insecta > Coleoptera > Chrysomelidae > Diorhabda > Diorhabda carinulata. The sequence continues at coordinate 43,717,404 of NC_079472.1, forward strand.
CTCAGGATATAGACTGCAAACAAACAGTCTACTATATATAGAAAATATATTAGTAAATTTCGTTGTGCATGTACGGAAACAATATTTAAAATGAAAAGGGAACATTATCCTCATGACATAGAGCATGGTATATTGAAGTTAAATATTTCGATACATATATAGTGGTTAAGGTCTTGTGCGAAGATATATTTCAATTGTGGTTTTTTGACTATAACTATTAACAAGATTCTGATTTTGAAGGTTGAAACAACTCAATAAACTAAAAGAGTTATTGATCAATTTTATTTTGAATTCTAGTTATAATAATAGTAGAATTGTTCTATTGTTAAGTGGCGGTGTATTTTATAGTGTTTGCCAATTCATCCACTGAGGTAGACTGTAAATCCCGTCCTGTTCGGAAGTGACAACTTCCAGAAGAACTATTCACATTATGTTTTTTATATAAAAAATTGGCAATTTCTTTATGTTGTTATATAATATAATTATTTTTTATTACAGTATGTTGTGACCGTATTTATGTCATCGATATCTATGGTTTTTTATTTGTTTACGTCAAATGAAAGATTTCGAAATATGATTAAGGAATATTGAAAAGTAAACGGTAAATTTAGATAAATTATATAAGGGTTTAATAATGAGTATCATTGTTTGCCAACACCTTTTCTTGACAAACTCTAAATTGGGATCTTGCATATAATTGCTTCAAAATTCCACTATTAGTTCCCAGTTTGTAGAGCCTATTATCAGATCTTTCTATATCTAGGGCCAAAATTGAACGGGTGTCAGTTGTGATCTGTTAACTCCAGCTATTTTTATTCTGACTGTAGTTCCTTCTTCAACTATGGCATGATTGGAATCAGAAACTGATATCATTTTCCTAACGTCTTTCTCTAAAAATTCCCAGGTCTTTCCGAGTTGTATTTTTTTATTCATATTGTTTATACCAATTTAACATAAAATCTTACTGCCTTCTTTTTCATAGTCCGTATCACCACAAATTTTATAAACAAAAAAATTACATTCAATACAGGTATGAACACCTGATGACTCTTTAGAGCAAATAACACAGGACTAATTCGATAACCTGTATTAGAACCATATAAGAATCAATAAGACCTTCAGCTAGTTATTGATTGATGAAGGTTATTAATATTGGTATCTGCTATTAAAATGTGATGGAATGATTGCGTTGCCCTGATTTATGTTGCCTTTGTATTCACTTTTCTGTTTTTGTTGACAATAAACACATACGTTTGAAAACATTTTAATTTGCGATTTTTATTTGCAAAATATGATATTAGCACTGACAATTTGCGTATTTATATTGATTAATAGATCACTTTCATCATGAATATCAAAATTAGAATAAAATCAAACAAAAACTTTGTTCTAATAACGAAAATTAATTTTTCCCTAGTCCTCAAAAACCATTAAAAAAGCTAATTTTAAAACAGAAGAGACCTGAAATCAAGAACATTCAGAAGCATTAATATATCAAAAGGTCTAAGAAATATTTATATAAATATAAATATGAGCCAGCTATAACATGAGCGGTTTCTTATTGGGAACGTGGCAATGAGACACCGAAGTGGACTAACTTTAATATATTTTTCGAACTTTTAATTACTTATGTATTTATCGTCTGGTACTGAAATTATAGTCAAATACAATAAGAGAAATATGTATAAGAATAATAAAATACTCACTCACAATAATCAATTAAGATTTTCGGTGATTTTGAATCGTATTCTTGTAAAAAATTTCAAAATCTATAGGTTTCAAAATTCAATATTCAAATTGACGTTGATAGAATTATTGATCAATTGGAATATTGACTCTGGTTACTTTAGGAAATTCCATTAATTTTTAATTGGTTAGATTATGAATGACGTTGAATTTTTATAGGTTAGATAAGGGTAAGTTGTGGCGTATGATGTTTAATATTGATAGGTGAATTTTTAGATAACATTAAATTACAATAGGTTAGGTCGTTATGATTGTAGTTGAACAATAATTGGCTAGAATATGAATGACAATAAATTTTATAGGTTAGGTCGTTATAAGTGAAGTTGAATATTATAGGCTAGGTGAGGTTAGTTGCTTGTTAATTGCGTTGAATTTTTATAGAATTTGATTCTTCAAAATCTAAAAGATATGCTTAAATTACACTAGGTTTACTTAAATCAGTTTTCTTCTTATTATTGCATTGATCATTTTGAGCAATATATGTTGTTTCTGAAAATAGACGTTTTTTGTAGTTTCTTTCAGTTGTCAAACCTTTGGCAGATTCATAATTCATATTGTGTCCTTCGTGATAGACATGAGTCGCTAATGAACATCTATCAGGACATAATCTGTCATCAATCGTGTGGGAAGTTATCCTACTGATTAGTGACCTTTTCGACTGACCAATTTACTTTTTGTCACAACTCAAATGAGGTATTTCATATACTATGTCAGAAAATTTATTGATTGGTGTTTTATCTTTTACTTTAGTAAAGATAAATTGAATATTTCAGAAACTTTAGGAGTAGCTGCCTTTATATATGGTAAAGCTGTATGAATTTATGGAATAGAAATGTCAGAAATGACTTTTGAAAATGATGATTCAATTTTGAGGACTCTATTTTTCATCTATTTGATTAAATTAATTTTCACTCATAATTACCAAACCTATAAAATTTATTGTCATTTATAATTAACCAATAAATATTCAGCTACATACATAACGACTTAGCCTAGTGAAATTTAATGTTATCCATAAATTAACCAATCAATATTGAACATCATTCACTACAACTTACCCATATTCAACATATAAAAATTCAACGTCATTGAAAATCTGAACAAAAAAATTAATAAAAATTCCTATATTAACCAGAATCAATACTTCAATAATTCTATCAACGTCAATTTGAATATTGGATTTTGAAACCTATGATTTTAAAAATTTTTTACAAGAATACGATTCGATATTTCATATTGATTCAATATTATTGTCAACGTCATTTGAATATTGAATTTTGAAACCTATGAATTTTAAAATTTTCTACAATAATACGATTTAATATCTCATATTGAATCAATATTTCTATAAACGTCAATTTGGATGTTGAATTTTGAATTCTATGAGTGAAAATTTATACAAGCTTTAAAGCTATCAAATATCACCGAAAATCTTAATTCATTATTTTCCCGACGATGAATACACAAGTATTCGAAAGCTCCGAAAATATATTAAAGTTAGCTCATTTTGGTTGCCACGTTACCAACAAGATACCGCTCATAATATAGTTGGCAAAGCTTTCCATACAGTTTTTTGGCTACATTCCCTAACTCCCCCTTTAATGATTATATTTCCAAAACTTTAAATATTTTGTTTTATTATTATTTCGCTTCATCTGGCAGCATAACAATGGTATATTATGCGATATTTATAATATTCCTTCCTCATAAAATGTTGAAATTAAACATATTTTTAGATATATCTAAGAATATCTGCAATTGTTTTTTATGTTGCAAAAATCGCTTGAATTACTGTTTTTTGTATTAGATGCGTAATATTCATCCCAATTTATTTCTGATGCGACATTTATCAAATCGAATGTGGCATTCCATTCTAATCAATTATTCAAGGATCTCTGGTAGAGATCATTTTGTCTGAATTCAATATCCAAATATCTAATTAATGTATCGCACACAAACGGTGTGTTATCTTTATTAGAACACAACGTACACAAAACTTTTTTGAAGCCTCAGATGAACAACTAGAGGAACAATGAACAATTGAAATCATTCGCACTATATACTGTGTGGCTCTGTTGATCAGAATATTGTTATAACTATTGCATTGTTGATGACGAAAATTAACGAATGTCTTGAATAATTAACAACAAACACTAATTCTAAAGCTAAAAAACAAATTTCTCTTTTCTACAAATAATTCCACTAATTATCAAGTCATTATAGTAAATATGGTATTAAGAAGAATATCGTTTGCAAACACCAGAGTTTCAGGAAAAAGAATATAGTGAATTATATCATTTTTTTTACTCGTCCTATTAAGAAATATGAACAGAGAAAAAAACATGTATAGTCAAATATAAGCACTGACCTCCTTCTATTCTCAGATTGCAAAGGGCACCTTGTCCTTCTTCTGTTGCTCTCTTCTACTGAAATGAACACACACAACATGAATAAACGGAAAATTTTCTTAATGGAAAAAGAGGTCGTAGACCATATATAAGTTTTGGTTCAATTCGCACAATTGTTTCGTGATAAAAATATATGAGCCGTTCCTATTTTATACATGATTGCCTAAAACGTTCCCCTCACTCTGAATCCTTGACAGCGCTTTCAGAAATTTAATAATACCGCTTTTCTCCGCAAATTAACATCTATGATGAATTCAGTATATACATTTCTTGAAGGAAATAAATGATAATCCAGTATTGATCATTTCACCCACTAAAAACAAGCTTACTGTTCAAAGCAAACAAACATACATATACTCGTATAAAAATTAATCAAGAAAATGTATCGAAATCTCTATTAAATTAGAGTAATAACAAAGATAAATTACTAGTTGAGTAATTGTTCTCATAGATTATTGTATTTTTCCATAGTTATCTCATATTTGCTAATATACATAAAGTTATATTTGATATCACGCTATTGTAACATATGTAGATATTATTGGCTCTAGGCTCCAAACTAATTAATCACATTGTAAAGTACATTGGAAAATACTTTCTAAATATTATGCGACATTATTATTTTCATTCAATGTAAAGTTTTGTCATGGAAACATTATCCAAATGTTACTTCTTAAAGACAGAAGAAGTAATAACAGATGCTATTATAAATAATTGATGAAATTATTAATTTTTATTATTATATATATATATATATATATATATATATATATATATATATATATATATATATATATATATATATATATTGTTATGGTATTAAAGTGTGTAATGTTTATTTTTATAAATTTTATTTTAAATAAAATCAGATTTTAATTTGGGCGCCATTAATAATTATTTGAATTTCTTTATTTTATTATGTTATTATTATTTTTTTTATTCTCAGGGTATTATATTGTGAGGTCAAATTAAAAAATTTTATTGCGATAAATTGTTATGGTTATAAGGTCAGATTATAATAGTTTTAAGACCGGGTCTGTTCTTTATAATGAATAAAATATTCAAAATATACAATTTCTTAACTAGCTATTACAATTATTTTATTTTACAAACATTCATTCATTCATTCATACTCATAATTACACTCATAAAACTAAATTATATGGAAATGTGAACTTAAATATTATATACTAAAAGAAATACTTAAACTTAATAGAACAGTACCTTAAGTGTTTGTTATGTTGTATTTTTAATTTTTTTTTTTTAATTGGAAATTGTTACGGCCTTGCAGAATAAACAGATACTCTGCTGTAGTTCCACTCCTGTTATTTTCCTTTTCACAACTTCTTTATCTTGGAAATTGTCCCTTTGTGAGTATTCTCACTTATTTCACTTTATTTAATTGTTTTCACTAATTTCTTATTACTACACTTATACAATTATTAATTATCAATCCTTTGAATATTTTATGCCTTTTATATCAAGATTTTAATTTTTTTAAAATTTCAATTAAAATTATTTTACTCTTTTTTCTCTTGCAAAAAAAAAATTTCTCTCGTTGTTGATTCTCTTCTTCCTTGTTTTTCTTTTTTTTTAACAAACTTTTTTTTTTAACCAATGATATTTATTTTAAAAGTTAGTTACTAAATTGTCATTTCTAAATTTTTAAATTATTGTGACTTTATTCAAATAATATTATTCTATAATTTTTTTGTTGTATTTATTTCATTCCTATGTTATTAATTTTATCATTGCAGTTGTCAAAATTTTTATATTTTATCATTTATAACCTTAAAATTTATGTTGGTATGTCACACAAATTTTTGAAGTTGGTGCTCCTGTTTTTATCTGTCAATTTATGGATTAAATTCTTTGATTATACAGGATTTGTCAAAATTAAATAATAATGTAGAATATAGTGTTGGCCAAAACTTAATATAAAGAATGTTATTTATTTTATTGTGATAAACTGCTCTAAGTAACCGAATAACAGAACTGAACTTATTGCTTTATTTATATCTTATTATTATTTAATAATTTATTTTGGATATTCATACCATAACAATATATATATATATATATATATATATATATATATATATATATATATATATATATATATATAAATATATATAGTTTGGGATGGTATCATCAACAAGAAAATTATTGGCCCTTATTTTTTTGAGGGCACAGTTAATGTTAGGTTTATCTAGAATTTTTTATTACCATTTTAGTATCTACATTACAAAGACGCGTAAATGATTATAAATCGAGAAATGAAACAAAGCTAGCTGCAGGTTTAGGTTAAAGCCATGTTGAATCTAACAAATAATCCTTACAAAAAAAAATCAAAAGTATTTAATTTCAACAAGGGCGAGCTGCCTGCGATTCTAGTAGACGAAAACTGCATTCAGATCGCTGTAAAAAAAAACACAGTTTTGCATGAAAGTCCGTATATATAATGAAAATGGATGAATTCGTGGAATTAAAAATACCCCTGAAGGGATGCAATGGAAATTCTATCACATAGCCGCGGTAAAATTAGCTTGATGAGGTGGGGAAGCTGTTGCTTGCATTACTGACTTTTTTTGTATTGAAGTAAAAAACGATGTAAATTGAAAGGAAATCAAATCTAAAATGCATCTGGAGCAGTTGAGTAGGCGAATGATATTTATTGTTAGAAGTGATCCAGCTTTGGATAATTAAATCTTGCTACCGAATCATAAAATTTTAAATTGGTATGCTCCTAAAAGATCTGGATACAAGTTCATTCAAAGATTTCTATTATATTTTGCAACCTATTGTACTTCCACCGTGGAAGTACTGTGTTTCAAGAGCAGTCAATCAGAACAGTGAATAAATAGAAATCTATTTCAATGAACTGACGATTTCAGCATAGAATAAAAACATGCGGACACAAACGAATAATCTTTAAAAATACTTTTCTTTGCCCGGTAAGAATGGGTGTTATAACAATTTTTGAAAGTATTTATTCTGTACAAAATTTAAAATTGTTTTCTATATCCAATTCTATTTTCTGAAAAGATAATACAGGTTGTTGTTATCCAATGTAACCTTTTCTGTTTACATCAATTCAAAAGTACATTGCCATATAAAATAATTCTTTTTCTGTGTTGAATGTTTCATTAGCTTATTGTTATATCATCTAATAAATTTTTATGTGATGTTTTGATGTAAAAAGGGACATATGATGTTGCGTTGGTTCCTTCAATTTTAAGAAACATTTCTGGTGACTGAGAAGAGTGAACGTGTGTATTCTATAAAGTTATAAAAAGGGTATGCGCAAGAAATGATAATAATGATGAGAAGATTGATGTCTCGCTAGTAGACAAGTTCAATGAAAACATTAAATTGGTTAAATTGATGACGTGTTATGATGGAAAGACTGGTTCCCAGGTAAAATTGCTAGCACATCCAAAAATAATTGGTGAAATTGAAAATTGTAAAATTGACTGAAATTGTCCTATTCTGTCTATTATTACGAACTCGTTCACGACATTAACCGTGGAGCCGGTTATGTCCAGCTAAAATGAAATTCAAAATTTGGTAAATTCAAGCCTTCTTTGATATGCTTTTTAAAAACATCATTATTTTTTTATTGTTATTTCTATTCATTCGTATTTGTTTATTCACTCTCCAGAATTTTAGAACTGTCTTTTCTGATATAAATTCCAGCATCATTAGCGGCGAGAGGTTAGTTTATATTGTAAAGTCATAGTGAACGGGACGAAATGGAAAAATAGTCAGTGAATCAATGAATTATAAAAGTAGTTATAAAGAAGTTAATTAAGTCTTTTGTTAGTGTTTAAACGAATTAAGTAAGTGAAAGACAGTGTATAAATTTCGCCCATCGTTGAAAAACAGTTCAAATCAGTAGGTATCAGTTGAGGAGTATTGTAAATAAATATTGACATAAATACGGAAAAGAAGCTGAACTGGAAAATTCGCGAGTAGGAAATGTCTGGTAAGAAGATTGATCTATTAGAAAGACTACAAGTGGCACTGAGGAGTGACAGATTTGATCCAGAAACTTATCTCTTCAAAGAAGAGTCTTTCAACTTGATCTCGTCAAGTTCAGCTAATATCGCCGAGATTTCTGCAAGGAAGGACGTTATTGAATGATATATTGAAAAATTCTTATCCTACTATAGAACCAAACAAAATTTTAATTGTCAAAATATTTTATTACTCTACATACTCTCCTCTTAATTGGATACATTTATTACAGTGAAACTGTAACATCTCTAGACTTTTCAAAAAAAAATGTTTCTTCTTGCTCTACAAACCAGACCTCCACAGCTTTCATTACCTCCTCGTTGGAAGAAAATTTACGACTTTTCAAACTTTTTTTCGGTTGAGGAAAGAGATTATAGTCGGACGGAGAAAAATCTGGTGAATAACGAGGGTAGTAACCCTAAATCACGAATTTTTTGTATGGCAACATAAAATTTGTGTGCAGGGGCGTTGTCCTGCAAAAACAAAACACCTTTGGATAGCTTTCCGCTCCGGGTCTTTTCTCTTCAATTTTTTTTCTCGTAGAGTTATCAGTAATGTCGAATAGTAATCTTTAGTTATTGTTCTACCCTTATCTGAAAAATCAATCATGATTACTCCATGGCTATCCCAAAGAGCTGAGGCAAGAACTTTTCCGGCAGATTTTTGGACACGAGACTTCTTATGTCTTGGAGAACCAGAGTGTCCCCATTCCGTCGATTGTTGCTTTGTTTCTGGATCGTAGAAATGTACCCAAGTCTCATCCATAGTAATAATTCGGTTTAAGAAATCCAAGATGTCCAAATTAACGTGAACTGTATGATGAACGCGTTTGTATGAAATATTCAGTGCTTCAGATATCCGTTTTAGCCCAATTCGACGGTCTGATAAAATCATGTCATGAACTGCATCGATATTTTCGGGGACCGACACAGAAACTAGCCTTCGCGATCGGTTATCATCTTCTATGGAAAATTATTGTTCGTTGCTATGGTAAAGCAATATTTTGTCTATACATGGGACTGGTCTAGGCTAACTAGATATCAATACATCCTCGTATGTCGAATTTGAAAAATGACATCTCGGCTAATATTTACGAGGAGATGTCAACTATGGAGAGCGATATTTCTGCGGATATTTTATCGCTGGAAACTGACATAGCATCTGACGACGAAAATAGAATTTCATCCCTTTAATCTAGCATCAAGGACTAGATGACAACGATGATTGAGAAGATACAAAATGATAAAGATTGACGAGAAAATCAAGGATTTATAAAGAAAAGTTGTAAATTCAAGTACAGAAAATGAAAGAATGAAGAAAGATGAAATCCTGCAATCTACAAGCACTATTCGAAACCGAAGAAAATGGCAGTTTATTTGAATTAAGTACCCAATGTTCGAGGCATGTTTGTGATAAATATAAAGCAAAACTTTACCATTGTACTGCGAGGAGACCCCTTATATGTACTTCAGACGATTCCTCTCGAAGAAATTGATGACTTTGAACATTCGCTAATCCATCGGCACCAGAAAACATATTGGAATGTTTGGGGCTTCAGGCATTCATTGATGGCCTGCGTGACCATGATATGCAGAGATACCCTGATTGCTACTATTGAAACGAAGCAGCAACGATGGCTTCATTTAAGAAAGTCGAAACCATACACGAAAAAGCTGAAGACAGAAAACTTGATCAGCTTATCAACATGATCAAAGGTATGGTTCACAGAAAGCCAAAAAATGTTAGATACGACTTGAACTCCTGGATCTCCCTTATGTGAGCCTCGTACTCTAGCCACTAGACTCTAGAGACCTTGGAAGAGACATTCAACCACGGCTCCTATATTGGGATAACCATTACTAGAAGGGGACTTTATCCTTGACACAAGTGCAAGCAACTTAGAGATTGAAGGAGTGCACATATCCAAGGAGGGCAAGAAAGAGTGCAGGGGTACTTTTGATGGTAGTGAACTCTGTGGAACACTTATATCAGCATCTTTATGGAAAGAAGTTTCTTATCTGGACTGACCATGCAGCACTCAAGTGGTTAATTCAGTTTGAGGAACCTGTGGGTTAGATGGCTGGATGAAATAAACGCTTTAAAAGTCGATTTTGATATCCAACATCGAGCCGATGTCAGTCAATACCAACTTTCTATCTAGAAGACCGTGCCACTGCAACGAATCTAAAGAAGCCCTGGTTTCACACTCAAGTGTTCAACGAAGAAAAGTCACCCACAAAAATGGAAAAAAAAAATCGGTGACCTACTTAGCTAGAAATGACGAGAGTTTCACCAGTACTAAAAGCATATTGGGGTCAGTGGGACTTGTCCTGGAAGAGGGCCTTAAAAAAATCCTTGAGAAGGTTGATGGTTCCGAGAAGAGAAAATAGCTAGCCATTCCGAGAACTAGAGTAGCCGAGGTACTGAAGAAGTTACACGAAAGTCGATCGGGAGGTCATCTGGGGGTGGAGACAACCCTTCGTCAAGTTCATGAAAAGTTTCATTCGATGAACAGCTCCGACAATGTAAAAGACACTGTAAGAAATGTGCTACGAGTAATGGACCACATCGTAAGAGATGAGCACCCATGAAACAGTATAATATTGGAAGTCCTTTCGAAAGGATTGCTTTAAATATCGCTCGACCATTACCGACGAAACACAGTGGTGGTAAATACATCCTAGTTGTGATAAATTATGTTACAAAATAAGTGAAGGTTCACGAGACTACTAAACCAGAGGCAACAACTGTCGGGGAAGTTGTTAGTCGATATGGTCCACTTGAATTAAAGAAAATACTTCGAGGACCAGCTGAGACTGAAGAAGAACAGGACGACCGCTCTACATCCACAATCAGATGGAATGGTCGGGAGAATAGAGAGAACTATTGGCAGATTTCTGTGATTATCTATCTGTATTTGCAATGGTTTATCGGTCCACTATTAATGATTCCACCGGTAAAACAACTACAAAAATTCTGTTTGGAGGTGATTTTAGGCTTTCTTGTGACTTAAATTGGAATTATGCGATTCAACTGAGAAGAAGAGATATACACGAATTAGTTCGTTGAAATCTTCAAGTTGCCAACAACAGAATAAAAAAAACGATACGACACGGAAGCCACAGACGTTTAATTGAATATTTCACTTTCTGACATTATTTCATATGAAGAACTTATGAGATAAATAACAAAATAAATACTTTTAAAAAAATGCAAGTATCCTATTAATTCTTTTTGTTTTTTTTATTTTCTAGAATTCTAGAAATGCATTTCCTGATATACAGTGTATGAAAAACTTTTCAGTTGTTTTATAAACAAAATTTATCGTGATAAAAAATTCTGCATAGTCCAAAAATTAAAATGCAAATATCAGATTCAATTTTTTAAATAGTATACGAGGTTTATCAAAAAATTCGAATATTGTGCAAGACTAAAGAATCTTTATTTTCCTCAATTCAGGAAAATACCATAAGTGGAGTTGTTTTTGATTGAAATATATATTCAAATATGCAATTATAGCCATTTATTATGAAAATTCAGGTTTTGTGATTATTTACTAATAATTCCTTATTAATTATTCTGGCTGGATACCTGTTAAATTTATGATAACCTTTCTATATATCACTGTTTTTAAACAACCTTGCAAATACATGATAATCATTTATTGTAAAAATTGGAGAATCCATATAAAGAATAATTATTAAACGGACACAAATATAATTTAATTTTAATTCAATGTCCTACAGCTTCGACATACCCACCTTCTCTTTTTAAACATTTAATTTTTCTTTAGTCAAACTCTTGTATTACTTTCCGTATTATATTTGGAATAATTTTTTGGCATTCTTCAGAAATAATCCACTCCAAATGGTCTACATCATCGAATGGTCCTCGCTGATAAACCTGCTGTTTTAAGTAACCCCTTAAACTTGATTTTCTAATAATTGTTAGTGTTATGCGGCATTCAAGGAATGTCGAAAAAAAAGGTCCAACTAATTTATTTTTGTACATACCATACCATACGTTTCTTTTCAAAAGAATATTGGTTCTAAGTTAATATTACAAAGTTTGGATTACTGTTAGACTACCGAGGACAATTTTGTGGCGAGACGGTTCCGTTAGAAGAAAATGTTGCCTCATCGGAAAATATTATAGTTCTTGTAAAAAACGGGTCCTCATCCAACTTTCCTTTGATCAGAGCGCAGAATTCAAAACGAATAACCTAATCCCTTGGTAGTAACGTGTGTACAAATTGCGGTTCGTGAGTTGGTGGATAACATTAAATGCATGAAAATAGCTTATTTGGAACACATAATACGTGGTTTGCCGATTTAGTATCTTCCAGTTGATTATAATGGGTAAAGTTGAAGGTCGTAGAGGTATAGGAAGGAAACAAGCTTCTTGGTTGAAGAATATTAGAGAATAGACTGGGATTAGAGAAGCAGGATAGTTATTTAGACTAGTTCAAGATAGAGAGAGTTTTGGGAGACTTGATACAGCACGCTAAGAAGAAGATGCATGATATTTATTACCATTCAAAATATTTGCCGCTGTATCTTTACTTACTGAAGTAGTTTCGATTGCAGAAGCCCTTTTTCTTAATGACATTTTTGGGTCATCTACGACAGAAAGCATCACTTCAAACTCGGTGTCTTCATTCGCAACCCGTTTTCGGCGGGCGTTTATTCTTAAATTTATTTTCTATACTTTCACTAGCCTTAAATGTATTCAAAATTTTTGTAACTGTTGAATGCATTGTTGAATGTTTCTTTGCGAATGTCTATTATTAAAAATATTTGAGGCCTCTCTATGTGTTTAGTAATTGTCTCCAAAAATTAACACAAGTTCTATTTTTTATGTTGTAATGTTATAAACAACAACTCACTCTGACATTCACTCTCACATTCTTAATGTCAGGGCATCCTAGATTGCGTTAAATTTTATGCCTTCACAATAGTTAATACGGAATAATTAGTAAATAATCACAAAACCTGAATTTCTCTAATAAATGGCTGTGATTGCATATTTGAATAAAAATTTTGATTTAAAACAACTTCACTTATAACATCTCTCTGAATTGTGGAAAATTAGGATACTTTACTCTTGCACAAAATTAAAATTTTTTGACAAATCGTATACTGCTTCGAACAATTGATATCTGATGGTTGCATCTTAACTTTTGGACCATGCAATACTTGTTATCGGGATTAACTTTTTCTCATAAAACTGCTAATAAAAAAGTTTTCTGAATGATTCCAACGAAATAGGAAAGTGATCAATGAATTCAAATAAATTGGAGCAGTGTTATGAAGTAGTGAATATATAATAACATAAGAAGTTATTTGTTATATAAGTCTAGTATTAGTGTATATAAATTGAATGAGTAAAAGACTTTGTATAAATTTACTCAATCTAGTGAGTCGTTGTCGAGATTTTTATGAAAATAGGGAAAATTGAGTATCGAGCTGTCATCGAATATTTATTTCTAGAAGGCATCTATGACATTGCGTATGAAAACTCTGCTTTATCATTCACTACCATTGATTTTGTTTTAATTTTAGTTTATATATATATATATATATATATATATATATATATATATATATATATATGCAGAAAATTTAACTTCAATAAATATAACTAACAAATCATTGAAATGAATGCAACTAACACTTTATAAATTTTAAATAAAAACACAACTTATAACAAGCATAATGACATTAATGAGATATATGATAATATATATATATATATATATATATATATATATATATATATATATATATATATATATATATATATATATATATATATATAATATATATATATATATATATATAATAACGAGTATCAAAATTTATTTTCAAAACACTCAAAGTTTCGATTGCAATATCGATAGGAAACTCAGTCTCAGTGGCGTGGCTGAATATTTCACATGTTTTAAAATGTGAAAAACGTTTACTTCGTAGTTGTGTTTGTGTTTGATTTTGTTTTAATTTTAGTTTAATTTTTTATTTAGAAATTCATTCAACTCTACGCCTCTGGCAGTCTCTCTTTCTTCGTTACTTGTCGTTTTTATGTAGCGACACGAGAACGAGTATGTGTATTATATAGACCGAAGTAAGAACGTTTTTGGTTCTAATAAAAGAAGCTTTGCTTCCAGAAAATAAATGGGACTTTGTTTCATTTAAAATAAATAGAAAATTTAAATACAAAATAAAATTATACAGTCCACATCATTCAATACAACATTTTGGTCCTTCGAGCCGGATGTTTAACAAATTATAAATAAATAAAATTGTGTTATGCACAAGAAGATCCGTTCAAATTACCGCATCAGGAAGAAGAAACCTGTAAGTCCTTTCCATTTTATTATTTATTCCTCCTCATAGTGTCGTCGATATCTGATGGAAGAGTTTTTTATTATTGCTTTGCAGTAAATAATATATAGTTCAATACAATTGCAAGATAAAATATTTCAGGTTAACGTTAAACAAAACTATAGGTATTACCTTGTCGGTAAGGCACACTTATTTGACGTAAATTTAAAGACAGGTAAAAATTGGTTTCAATATAGGAATATAGTATAGTTCTTTACTTTATTATAAAAAAATTGCCTTGTTTTCTTGCTCAAATATTATCATTCAATATTAAGGTATCGAGATGAATTCACAAGTAATTAGCAATTAATATAAATATCGATTAATACACAACAAGTTATTTTGAATTATTCATGTTGTATCTTTAGAAAGGTATTTGCAATATTTGCATCCTAGATCCTAGTAAGAAAGTAATATACTCCGTTTTTTTTCATTAGCCAAGTAGACAAAACATTCGGACGGCGCCAGCGTAGCGGCTAAGTACAAAAGGGTCCCAGTTTTTCAGTAAAGTTATTACTAGTATACAAATCAAAACTCATTTCATAGGCGCGCGATAAAAATAAAATAAAATGGCCGAGTCGGAAAAAATGAAGAATTTATATAAGAAAAGGTCTATTATTAAGGCATTAGTTACAAGGTTTGAGAATTTTTTGAAGGAAATCGAACAAGATCCCTCAAAAAGAATTTACGTAGCCAATAGATTCGAAAGATTTAAAGTATCTTTAGACGATTTTGAAGCAATTCAATCGGAAATTGAGGAAAATTTAGAAGATACGGAAAGAAATCAAATTGTTTTTGATAAGGATCGTAGAGAATTTGAAAACAAATTTTATGAGTTACTAAATGATGCTAAAACCTTGATGAACACGAACAATGGTGTATCAGATATTGAATCTTTGATAGTCGATAGTTCTAGGCCGCGATCAGGTATATCTCATAATCTAAGATTACCAAAAATTTCCTTACCATCTTTTTCGGGTGAAGAAAATTGTTGGTCATCATTTCACGACCGATTTAAATCACTAATTCATGATGATTCGAGTTTGTCTACAACAGAAAAATTCTTCTATTTGCAATCAGCAGTAAAAGGTGAAGCTGCAAAATTAATAGGTGACTTAGAAAGTACTGATTCAAATTATGAAATAGCATGGGATATGTTAAAAGACAGGTACGAGGATACAAAATCTTTGATTAAAATCCATTTAAAAAATATTTTTGATTTGCCTAAAATCAATAAAGAAAATTTTTCTGACTTAAGAAATTTCTTAGACATATTCAATTTAAATTATAGAGCATTAAGGCAACTAAAAGAACCCGTAGATGAATGGGACAGAATTTTATTATTTTTATTAGAAGAGAAACTTGACAAATATACACGTAATGAATGGGAAACTAAAATACATAAAATAAAATCCCCGAAAATTGATTTATTTGTTTACTTTTTAAAGGAAAGATGCAGCATAAATAAAAATATAAATAATAATACCATTGTAAAACAGAATAAAGTGTTAAGTCACGCTTCTTTACAGACTAAAGGTCAATTTTGTATATATTGCAATAAATCTGATCATTTAATTTATAATTGTGAAAGTTTTTTGCGGTTAGATGCAGTCTCTAGGCTAAATTCAGTAAGGAAATTAAAGGGTTGCGTAAATTGTCTTCGCAAGGGCCACTTTGCTAATGTTTGTAGAGGATACAATTGTAGCATATGTGACAAGTAACATAACGTATTATTACATATAAATGAAGCTAGTAATGCAACTAAATTTTTTAATACTAAAGGAAATTTGTCTAATACAACAAATAACGAAAATGAACTTGAAATTAAATCTACAATCGTCAAAAGTGGTGAAACTGCATCCGAAATTAATAGTTTGAGTTCTACAAGTATTTTTAATAACTGTGTTATTTTATCCACTGCATTGATAGATATCTTCGATATTAATAATAAACCAGTGTGGTGCAGAGCTCTTTTGGATTCCGGAAGCCAAAGTTCATTTTGTACGACCGAGTTAGCACATGCATTGAATTTACCATATAAATCTGTTTCAATTCCAGTAGTAGGTATAAATGCAACAAATTCTACGAATGTTTCTAAAATTTTTCAGGCAAAAATAAAATCAATTCATACTGAATTTGAAGCAAATTTACCATTTTTAGTCATAGATCAAATTACAGGTAAGGTACCACAGTTTAATATAGATCTTTCAAACATTAAAATTCCTAAAAATTTATTGCTGGCTGACATTACTTTTGATACATCAGCTAAGATTGACATTTTGCTTGGTTGTAATATATTTTACGAACTTTTATTAAGCAATCAAATCAAGTTAGGGAAGAGGCTACCTATTCTACAGGAATCGCATTTGGGGTGGATCATTTCAGGAAATTTTACAGCCCCTTCAATGGCTACATTTGTAATCTTTCTAAAATAGACGTTCAGGAACAATTAGAGTCCTTTTGGAAAATTGAGGAAGTTTCTAATAATTCTAAATAATTGTGAGGAGCATTTCGTAAAAAACTTTTATAGAGAAGGTGATGGCCGATTTGTTGTTAAATTACCTTTCAAAAAAAACCTATTTTTGGCCAAACTAGAGATATAGCTCTAAAGCGACTGAAGTCTGTAGAAAAAAGGGTGCTGAATAATAGTTACTTGAATACGGAATATTCTAAATTCATGGAAGATTATTTCAAGTTGGGGCATATGTCTTTGGTAAACGAATCTTTAGGGTCAGAAGTTAAATTCATTTTACCTCACCACTTTGTACTAAAATCTAGTTCTTTGAATACTAAAGTACGGGTAGTTTTTGATGGTTCCTGTAAATCAACTAATAATATCAGTCTGAACGACGTTTTGATGGTGGGTCCAATCATACAACCTGATATATTTAATACATTGTTAAGATTTAGAAAGCACCAAATTGCCTTTACGGCAGATATAGAGAAGATGTACCGACAAATAAAGTTACATCCCTCGGATCGACAATTTCAACATATATTATGGCGAGAAGATAAGTCCAAATCGGTTCAAGAATATGAACTTAATACTGTAACTTACGGCTTAGGTCCTAGTTCATTTTTAGCCACCAGATGCTTGAAGCAACGGGCTATAGAAAATTCAAAGGATTTTCCCGAGGCAAGTCACGTTATAGAAAACAATTTCTACATGGATAATTTAATCTCAGGAACCGACAGTGTAGAAGACGTCATTTATTTAATCAAACACTTGATAAATATTCTAGATTCTGCTAAATTTCCACTTCGAAAATGGACGTCAAATAGAACAGAAATATTTGAAAATTTAAATCTGGATCTCTCTTCCTCTGAATTTATGATTAAGGATGGATCCAGTACAAAAACGTTAAGAGTCTTTTGGTTCTCCTTAGAGGACGTTTTTAGTTATTCCGCTAACAAATTAAGTATAAAAACTTATACCAAAAGATCGATTCTATCTATAATATCACAAGTTTTTGATCCGTTGGGATTAATCGCCCCGGTGACAATAACGGCAAAAATTTTACTGCAAAAATTGTGGTCACTCAAGGTAGATTGGGACGATGTTTTACCGGATTACTATGTTAAATCGTTTTTAAATTTTTATGACAACATATGTGAAATTAATAAATTAAAAATATCACGTTGTCTGATAATCAATAATGCCATTGACTTAGAACTTCACTGTTTCACTGATGCCTCCACAAGCGCTTATGGAGCAGTAATTTATATTTTATCCCGAAATAATATTGGCTATAAGGTAAGTTTAGCTTGTGCAAAATCCAAGGTAGCACCTTTGAAAACAATTACCCTTCCCCGTCTGGAGCTTATGGCAGCACTTTTAGGTGCACAATTAGCTTCAAGGCTACTGGAATCATTGAATTTATCCTTTGACTCCACAATTACATTGGCGTGGATAAAAAGGGAACCTAGTACTCTTAAGACTTTTGTAGCTAACAGAATATCTCAAATTCAAAGCTTAACGATGGACAAGGAATGGAGATATGTGCCTTCTTCGGAAAATCCAGCCGATTTCGTATCAAGGGGAGTACAACCTTCAGAAATTAGCTCATATAAAATGTGGTGGAATGGGCCCTCCTTTTTGCCGCATTCTAGCCAATGGCCTTTAGCTCCAAATAATGGTATTACAAATTTACCAGAAACAAAACTTTCTATAAATTTAACCTTGGGAGTACAGATATACAATGATTTTGACATAATATCTAAATACTCTAATTACAAAACTTTATTGCATGTGACTGCGTATTTATTTAGGTTTGCATCGAATTGCAAAAAGTCAGTAAAACTCAGAAATTTAGGTGAACTAACTTTGGAAGAAATTAATATCGCTAAATGTACTTTGATAAAATCAGTACAGTACAAGAATTTTAAACCAGAAATAGACAAACTCAAATCAGGAAAACAGATTTCACACAAAAGCAAATTGCTTCCTCTTTCACCATTCTTAGATTCCGAAAACATATTGAGAGTTGGTGGCAGGCTGAACAAATCTGATCTATTTTATAACCAAAGGCATCAAATTATCTTACCTTGTAAGGATTATTTCACAGAATTAATTGTTAATCATGAGCACAAAAGGCTTTTTCACGCTGGTACTCGAACAGTACTAGCTACCATTCGAAATGAGTTTTGGCCTCTTTCTGGTCGCCAAGCTATCCGCAGAGTTTTACGAAAATGTGTAAAATGTTTTCGAGTACAGCCTACTGGACTAATTCAAAAAATGGGTGAACTACCTTCATCAAGGGTTAACCCATCAAAGCCATTTCATACGGTAGGTATTGACTATGCTGGCCCATATTTAATAAAGGACAGCAAGCTGCGTAACAAGAAATACATTAAGTCTTATATATGTTTGTTTATATGTTTTTCTTCCAAGGCCACTCACTTAGAACTAGTTAATGATCTTACCGCTGATGGCTTCCTTAATGCATTCAAAAGATTTATTTCTCGTCGTGGTTTATGTAGGCACATTTATTCAGATAATGCAAGTACCTTTGTAAAGGCAAATAAGGATTTATTAAAGTATTTTGAATTAAGCCAATCTCTAGTTGTTCAAGAGTTTATAACCGATAACTTGATTACTTGGCATTTCAATCCTCCTTACTCTCCTCATGTGGGAGGATTGTGGGAACGTGCAGTTCGCTCTACTAAACACCATTTGAAACGTGTACTTAACAACACTTACCTTACTTATGAAGAATTTTATACTCTTCTATCTCAAATTGAGGGCATCCTAAATTCTCGCCCTCTCCTTCCCCTTACCGAAGATCCTGATGATCTACAGCCTTTGACTCCAGCACACTTCTTAATCAGTACTGCGATTCAAACAATTCCAGAGCCAGCTGTTCCTGCTGACCATAAAATTCAGTTATCTCGATACAAGCACATTACTATGATGATACAGCACTTTTGGATTAGGTGGTCCAAGGACTACTTAAACTTACTCCAGCAGCGACCCAAATGACGAGGTACTCAAATTGACTCTATCCAAGTGGGATCTATGGTGCTCTTAAAGGAAGATGATACCCCTCCAATAAGTTGGAAATTGGGACGCATAGTAAAGACTCATCCAGGCAGTGATGGACTTGTTAGAGTAGTGACAGTAAAGACTTACAGTGGTATCACTAAACGTGCCATAAATAAGATATGTGTTTTACCTATAGACGATTAAGGGTTATTTGGTTGTACTTATTTTTTACTTGTATATAATTTTATGCTATGTTTATTTCTTTAATGTATATTTTTTTTTCTTTTTGAAAGCTGGTACTTTCAAGGCCGGCGCTATGTTTGATTTTGTTTTAATTTTAGTTTAATTTTTTATTTAGAAATTAATTCTACTCTACGCCTCTGGCAGTCTCTCTTTCTTCGTTACTTGTCGTTTTTATGTAGCGACACGAGAACGAGTATGTGTATTATATAGACCGAAGTAAGAACGTTTTTGGTTCTAATAAAAGAAGCTTTGCTTCCAGAAAATAAATGGGACTTTGTTTCATTTAAAATAAATAGAAAATTTAAATACAAAATAAAATTATACAGTCCACATCATTCAATACAACAGCACCTGAATTCAAACGTAGTTGTATCAATTTAACTCATAGTAAACGTTTGGGATGATTAAAAACTGGGACAACCAGTGATAACATCAAAAATTTTAGGTACTATCATCAAATTGAGGTTAGTGAAATAGAATAGGCCATTGGTATATCAAAAGAACTAATTTGCCACATTATATCTGAATAATTATATGAAGTCATAACTGCAGAGGAAAACTAGATTCACCACTACACTTCTGAAACAAAAAAGTCAAGACAGTGAACTCCACATGGCGAACTTACTAAGAAAAATGGAGGGCAGTTTTATCGACCAAAAAACTGATTGTGATCTATTATCCTACCTCCAAAAAGGAGAGCATAACGCAACATTGCTGAATAGATGGAGAGGAAATTGGAAAGAAGCGACCTAATTTGATGAATAAAAATTGGAATTCTCCACTTTTTTTGAGGAACCACTTAATCAACGATGCGTCTGTAGATTGTATTTTATCCATTTCAAATTCAACGATAAAAATTGTTGTGCAGTGATTCTGCTTTAATTGGTTAACATGAGAAATACAAACTAGTTACGGCGATAAAAGGTTTAATGATACTTTGGAAATTCCTAAAAAAATATTTTTTTCCAAGAACGCAAATCTGCAGCTGGAGTAAACCATGTACTGGAAGACCTGTGTCCATATAATGGTCAGATTTTGGAGCAACATGACTAATATATTTTGTTTCAACGAATTTAGATACGCTATCAGTATCAGGACCACAGCCGATATTCTATCAAGCCTAAAATATGAGTATAGAATACATAAATAGAGTAATATCCTTACATTATAATAAAAAATTATATGAAATAGATCAAAATATTGCAACGGAAATTATTGATAATTTTTTGTTATTAATCCAGTTATAAAATACTTGCCATCAGCAACACAAGACCACTAAAATGATGGAATATTATAGTGGTACAATAGGAAAATTTCCTTATTTTACTAATGGAATAAAACCTTATTATGGTCCTCTTTATCATGAAGTAGGAAAGGTCATCTTAATACTCATTAATTTACTTTATTTCTATCATCTATCATTCCAGATCATCATTTTGGATTTACAGAGAACTCTACAAGCAGATATATTGAATAACGGATATAAATGAATTGCTGTTTAAAGAAGGAACAATTTATAAGTTAAACCGTATTTTTAGATGTAGCCCAGTCGTTTGTCTGGCTCACTGGGCTAATCTATATAATGCAAATAATATCTTCCGAAGGAATTGTCAACCTAATACAATTTCACTTATTAGGAAGAATATACCATATAAAATAAGAAAAGAATTTGGAACAGTTGAAAATATAAAAACTGTAGTACCACAAGGTAGCGTTCTGGACCTTTTACTTAATTTATATTTATGAGATAATAAAAGTGGATAATTATATAGCCACATTTGCAGATGATATTGCTATTTTTGTAACAGATGTAGATATTGAGTAGAGTACAAGAAAACTTTCAATTTCAAGGAACACCTCCTAAAGTAGTCAACATAGCCATTTCAGTATTAATACAATTATTCCAACAACGTCACGTACCATATATCAATATGCGTACGCAAAAGTTTCGACATGAGCACACAAAGGAAATAATGTTCGAAGGTTCCTCGAAAATGGACAATTATATCAAATTAACTACATTTAGAAGTGACGAAGGAAAAATTATTGAACTAAAAACTCAAAGATATTGGAAAAACTGCAACTTAGTTTTAGTGAATATTCGAAATACAAGAAACATCAACATTATACTTTTGCAATAATTTTAGTTAACAAAGAACATTCACCAGTATTGGTATAGTTTAAGATTCTATTTAGGGTGAAAAACGAATGATTACAAAAACATATTTAAGTAATACTATTTATTAATATTGATGACAATTTTGCTAAGTTCACAATATTTTCCAGTATTTTCATCAACATGAGTGGTATCCATCCAAACTCGATATCTCTTCTGAATATTGAGATTTTTTTCTAGGAAATATATGGAGAATATTCAGTTCCAATACTATAATAATGGGTTCATTTTGTTTAATTTCAATGAGGAACAATTTCTTTATCATATGTTATTACATTATATATAATTATTTTCCTTAATTAAGTGATTTTTAACTATTTCCGAAAACAAAAAGTCACAAAAATTGTACAAAACTATTTCACTATATATTTTACAAAGCTTAAAGCCTATTCTATTCAATCATATAGTACCTAGACTAACAGTTAGTACAGAAAGTTAGTACCTAGACTGACAGTTGACCAATATATAAGGTAGCAATAATATCCACTTTTTTATGATGATCTCAAATTGCTGATCATTTCGACTTCCACCATTCAATTTCGCTTGTAGTATTAGTGAAAAATTATTATTTCGAGCAAAAATTTATTGCACCATTTATATTAGTTTTGTGATGGTTTGGAGAAATTCGCCAATACAGTAAAAAAGACGCTGACAGAAAATTATTATTGGTGGAGAACGAGTAAATAATTAATCATTACTATCCCAAAATATCGTACAAGTGGTTTAAATAGGAAAAATTTGCTATACCAACTATTATTTTAGAAGCTTGATATTTTGATAGATAATTGAGAAAATTTCATAGCCTAAATTAATCGAAAAACGAAAAACGCAAATCAGAATAAGACTATAGCAGGATTCCGATGTGTGCATATCTAATTAATGTGTTTATTGAATTAGATTAAATTATTTAATAAGAAAAAAATATTTATATATCAAATTATCAATCAAATACTTTGTTCCATATTTTTCCAGTTTCCGAATACTTCCAAGATATGGTCAAAGTTATTCAAATGTGCCGTTACCTAATTAAAGATAAATTTTTCACTGTATCATCTGTTAGATATACGTGAATCAATGAAACATCATACATTTATAAATAATGATTATCATTATCAGAATTCTACCAATAAAACGTTCTGGAAACTTCTATATATTTATTTAATATTAAACATTTGTTTGACATTATTATGATATGATAGGGCATCTAAAAGAATATGGACCAATACTTAGTAGACCATTTTTGGAATTGTGGATATTGTGGTTTCTACAGTAAACTAATCTGTGGTTTTTGACAAATAACTAGAACATAAACTTCTGGACAAAACTTGAATACTACTTTGTCAAACAATAAATCAAAGTCAGGGACGAATTCATCTTATCATCAATAGGATAGCGTTTCAAAATTGGGATAAATTGAGATCAACTTATTATAATTGAAGGCTCGAACAACTCTATGCACATGTATTGTATACAGATTTTCCTTATCTTCCATTTACATTCAAAACTAAATATTTCATGAGTTATCAGTGGGTATTCATTGTTAACATAAAACAATTGATGCTTCTGATACATCTTCTAAAAAGTATACATATTCTAAGAAAAGTTTTTTGACAGCTATACTCGCCGTGTGTACGAGTATAATCCAGTGCCTCGACTAACAGTCATAGCATTCAAGATCCACCCAAAAAATAATGAGAAAACTTCATAGTATGGAATGGAGAGAGCAGAGAGTTATTGATGTAGTAACTTTATCATCTGTTAATTTATCAGAAAATCCAAACACGTACACTTCTGGCAGGTATCTACTTAGAAAGAGAGATGTTAGGGATACAATCTACATACCAATAAGAAGTTACAAAAACAGAATGATATTTAAGGTGAAGTATGAGGCATTCCAGTTCATTGACATTCGCCAAAGACTCTAATAAGTTATGAAACTAACACACTATTATTTGAATCCTTTGTCGCTGGCTGTTTAAAAAAACGCCAAGTAATGAGATTATTGTTCAATTCAGAATTTATTTTGTAGTTGAACAATATACAGAGGAGAAAATCCAAATGGTAAGTTAATTATTTGGGCTGCTATGAGAAATACATCAATTTCTAAACATTGAAATATTTTGATACAGACTTGAAGAAAAGTCGAAAGGTCAAATTTTATCTTCCAAAAATTATTGAATTAACTTATTTTGAAGAGAAGAGACCTAGAATCAAGAACATTTAGATGCATTAATATATCAAAAGGTCTAAGATTCTGTATACACTTAGATATGCAACATGTTACGTAAGATGTTATGGAACATGTAACACAACAGGCTGTGTGGCCGAATATTGCATGGTTAATGAGACGTTGCATTCTGCCTAGTAGAAACACAGGAACAGAAGTAATTTATATGAACATACTGATTTCGAATCAAATATGCTGACTCCATGGATGTCACGAAAAAGTTCTTTCTGTAACAATAAAAAACTTAACCCAAATTTATTCATTTTTGTCACTC
Source organism: Diorhabda carinulata (assembly GCF_026250575.1). Lineage (NCBI taxonomy): Eukaryota > Metazoa > Arthropoda > Insecta > Coleoptera > Chrysomelidae > Diorhabda > Diorhabda carinulata. The sequence continues at coordinate 43,742,357 of NC_079472.1, forward strand.
ACATTTCAACTTTACATCATTGTGTGCGTTAGATTAAGATGGCTACATCAAGAATTGAAGATAGAACTAACATTGTTCTTATAAACAGAGAGAATTATGAAACATGTGGAGACACAGCGGATATTTTCAATAAGGAGAACTCCGATAAAACTATACGTTCCCATGATGAAAAAAGAGGTCACTATCAAAATGAAACTAATTTATGGCAGGGAATTAATGGGTCATTGTTTTTTAATAAATTTAGAAGGAAATATATGATACACATTCAGAGGCCATCTAAGGATATTGGTCATCTTAAAACAATGATGAGGAAAACGATGTTAGCTTTGCATGACACATATAACATAAATATATAGATCTAAAATAGTAGTAGAAAGAAGTTTTTCGAATGTTGTATGAATTATCATAGTATTTTATTGTTGAGCACAATTTAAATCTTGTGATATACCTTGTAAGTCTTCCCAATACGAAAGGCACTAAGACGGTTTGGCTTTAATTGTTTATTCGTCATCATAAGTTGGAACGTGACATTCTGACATAGTAACGTGAGCAATATTTTGAAGATACTATGGCATCAGTGGAACCATTTTGTGTATTTTGCAATAAAAACCAAACATTTTCGCTGCTGATGCATTGATAAAATATGAAAATATAATGAGTGATATAAGAATATCGTCTGAGACGAATAAAATTCGACAATATTTTTCCAAGTGCTACCACCTTTAATAGAACTATAGGAAACGTCTAAATCTGAATCCATTCCTACGATAGCTGAGTATATATATATATATATATATATATATATATATATATATATATATATATATATATATATATATATCTATATATAAAACTTAGTATTTTATATGGCACAAAACACGTTTTATATACAATTTTTCAGATTAATCAAAGTTTAATAAAAACGCTTATTTTAGAATGACCGAGCGAATAACTGATAATTGTCGTTTTTACTTTGCATCATATGTTTAGTGTTTATTTTATACCTATGACGTCACGCAATATGGCAGCCTTACTGTTTAAACTACCTACCAAATTTTTGAATTTTCAATATGTTTTTTCTCTGTAAATATTGATCAGAGAAATTATAATAAAAGTTTTATATAAACTATTCAAAACTATTTTTTTTTTCAAACAATGCAAGTACCCTATTGTGAACAATCTTACTACTACATGATCATCATAGACAGATTTGTATATTATGTACTGAATTTCTATGGAATTTTTTCAACAAACATGTTTTTAGGATAACTACATAAAATACTATGTCACTAGATCAACTAAAGTTGCGAACTGACAAGTTGAAATACTTCAACCATGTCAGTGCTTGTTTCAACACACGAAGCTATAAGACTAATTGAAATCGATGTACGTGAGTAATTAATTCACTATCATCTAGTTCCATGATATTTGCACTATTTATTTCTTCTGTGAAGTCTATGAAACATGGTTTGTGATAATAATTGATAAATTATTTTGTCCTATATTGTCAATTTCAACTTCTCTTCTCTAGTTACTAGTTACTAATATGTCAAATACTTCTTCAAAAAAACTATTTTTCAATTGATGGATGCCATTCAACACAGAGGTATTGAATTAGTATAGAAACAGTCATTAATTAACTCATATTACTGCAAACCAGTTTCGTCTTTTTTGATATTGTGTTATTTTAGATGAATTATTACAGGTAGTGTGCGTGTTATATAATATTCATTTGTTATAATATTCACAGTCTCGGGTTATATAAAATTGTTGATAAATATGCACATTATGAAACAAAACATACATAAATATAAATCTAATAAAAGAAACAATTACATATGACCTCCTGTTGGCGTATTACTTATACATGAATCAACAAATTTGGTACTTGACATATTTTCAAGAAATTTTTGTTACACCGCAAACTAATCCTATTATCCAGACTTAAGACAATTCAGAAGATTCATAACCATATCAGCTAAGAAGTCTGAAAAACTTCTCATGATGACCAGAAACGACATAAAACTGGTAGTCGGTCTTCTGACAGGTTATTGCCCTGTCAAATACCATAGGTGCAGAGTGGCTGTAAAGCCAAAACGACACAATATAAAATCCATGAGAAAATCACTTCTATAATATGTGATGTAAGCTAGATTTCTCACCCACTTTGAATAATCGAATAATTATAAATTTAACACACTTGCGAAGTACAGATGAAAATACAATTCGTACCAACATCAACAATACAACAGTATCTTCAAACTCAAATTTTTCATCCACTTTTAAAAATCTCATAAATTAAATGAATTACAATGACTAATAAAAAAGAAAATTATTCGTTCGTGTTGTATATCTCTGTACATACCATGTTTTTATTTTACTTTATTGATAAATCGAAGTAGCTTTTGACAAAAAATAGATTTAACGCATTAACATTATTGTTTATATGCATAGATTTCTCAGTGTTTTGATATGTAGTATTAGGATGTGTTGAAAAACCATCTAACAAAATTCAAAAAATATACAAGGTAAAATTAACTAACGGAAACAGTTTGTAGGATGGTTTATAGATAAATTATGTCAGCCATTCAGTTGGTGTGAGTATAACCCTTGAAATATCAAATATGAACGGTGTTTTAATGACACATTATTTTGAAAATCCTCTAATCAGCTTGTCTCTCTAGTGAATATGATCATTTTGAAAAATCATATCCTCTGCTGTCCCAATTGACTTTCCAGCTTGGGTATTGAGCGGTCTATTATATCTTGGAGAAAATGAAACAAAAGCGCATCAGTTAAGTTCTCTCCAATAACACTATTTCCAGGAATACCAATCCAAACATTAACTTTTTGTGAACACTATTTATGACCTTCGGAAACTGTAAATATAGACGATAAGAAATAATGTACCTATACTTGAGTATTCACTGGTTATACGGATGAAATTTATTCAGTTTTAGTTCTCTCTGACACAAATTGAGAAGTCCATTTTTGCAGCTCCATTCAAAATACTGAGAACTCCCTACTTTCGTTTCTACTTCATAACCTGAAAAACCACGAAATAATAATTTTCAACAATTATGCTTCTGAACCGTTTCGGTAAATATTTGAATATATTGGCATCAAATACGACTCTAAACAGTTTCATTCATTTTATTTCATCGAAATAATACCGGAATAATACCTATCCTAAAACTTATTTGTATAAAAAAGCTCTGTATTTTTGAAAAGGTTGGTACACGCCATTGATGAAATAAGTATGATGTGGTTTCCATATTTTGAAATACTCTTTAAGGGAAGATATATTGAGGATGGTACCTTTTACAATTGGAACCTTCTTTGTTACTAAAAATAGTTTTAATACCTTTATAATATGAAATTTCCTCAAAATGCTGGGTTAAATTACTTAGTCAGTCATGAAGACGATATAGTATAATTCTAATAGCATATAATGGTTATTATTTACTAAGAAAATTCAAATCATTGCTTGTTATTTATTCTCAACTTGATCTTTTTGAATGAAAGTTGCTATGCCAAGCTCGTTGAGTGATATTTATTATTTACACAATTAATACTGGGAATAAGCAATAATATCTATTCGAGAAACATCAACACCATATTCTCTCATTTTTGTTATTGATAAAGGTTATCATCTTATTAAGTAATAATTTGTTGCTTTAACAGAAAATGAAACAAATTAAGGTTGCGAAACAGACACATACATAATCGGAAAGAAGTTTAATGGGGTGAACTTATATAAAGAAAATGCGATTTTCCAAAAAGGATTTTGTTGAATTACGGATTGATGCGTATACTGTTAGGAGCTAACAATTTTCTAACTTTATCTAAACTGGGTTGGGGTCCCAATTTCTCTAAATGAGGATAATAGTGTAAGATCCAAATAATATTTTTAATCTCAAGTGTATGGTTATTCTGAATTTAACTTAAGGTCTGCAATTTTGAATAAATCGAATGCTTATATTATTTTTACAGAGATAATATTTTATACAAACATTCTAGTTTATAGATACAACGTTAACGAAGATTTTTTGGAATAACACATTCAATTTAATGGATATTTGAAGGGCATGTGAACTTGTATATGAATTTGATTTTATTTGAACATTTTACGAGCTTGACCTCGTTGGGTTCACATCGTTAAGATAATTTCTTCCAAAAATGAATCAATCGTATTTTGTCATAATTAGTAAGGTATCAATAATTGGAGGACTACAAATTGTGGTAGATATACTTGAAACTTATTTACATTGTTCGGAATTCAATAGGCAGTGTTTTGTGGGATGAGACTTGTCTATATATTTATTTCTTCTTATTTTTTCGATGTACTTTTCAACTATCGAACAACTACCCTCACTACCGCAAAACTTAAACACCACTGCACTATACTATTTGATTACATTGAAGTAATAGGCAGCATTGTCTCTCTTAAAAATAGAATATTTGCATTCTGTATATTACAAGGTCGCATAGGTATCAATCTATCATGCCAACCAAAATATTCCAAGGTAATTCCTCTACGACGGCTCTTTCTCTCACCAAAATAATACTTACTTCCAATGTTTGTCCATCCATTTCCAATTCCGATATCAAAAAAGCACTGCATAGCTTACCTCTCCCATTTCATATGTCAATGTGGCTCACCCGAGAATGAATACCCACAAGTCCTCAGCTTCCGCTATGTAACGTATATGATTTTTCGTTTCAAACTCTCATAATTCATTGAGAGGCACCCTACAGAATATCCCTTTCCACCTTCAAACTCAAATGTTTTATTTACAAACAAAATGGGCACACTCCTGCTTCATGTCCCAGCGATTCAATTCCTCAAAACCTACTCTACAATCAAATAATTCCACCAATCTCGTTCCAACCCTGTCATTACTAATTCTGTTTACTCGGAAAAACGTTCTTGTTCAAATTACAGCCGTCTTGACTCATCATAGTTAATTTTTCCTACTTCTGTTCCTCTCCCAAAACTAATGCCCCCTCCCCAAAAAATCGCAACATCCAATCCAAAAAAAACTTTCAGAAGAAACTCTAAAAATCTAAACTGACTGGAAACGTTTTTCGCTACATAAGCTCAGCTTCACGTTCCATCATAAATAAATACTTTGAAGAATATCCTGAATGTTCCTTTTTTCTTAGTTGCACTCAATTTATTAAATTTTTTGGAAATACATACGGCTTAAACGACCCTATTCCTAGACCTAAAAAACTTTTTTTCGACACAATCCTTTTTCTGAATCTGGAACTGGAAAAAAGAAAAAATGATCTCATGGGAGCAAACATATATTAATATAATGAAGAAATGAAATTCTAAAAGAAAAAAATATACCTTCTGTGCAGCTGTACTGAAGATTTTATTTTCATTCCATATAATCTTGGATTTCCTTATTCTTATTATTCTTAGCTGCAGAACAAAGTTTCTATCTCCAAAACTGTTTGCAGGGATTGCTTATCAAAATTTTATAATTCACACAGGGCGGAGTCACTTTCTTGCCAATATCTTCAAATGACAAAAGATCTCTTTTTATAAAAGCTGATCTTACATCAGCAAAACTTGAGAATATGTACCCTAGAAGGATACTTGAAAATTCAATAGAAAAAACAAGTTTGGAAAATGTTTATTTATTTTTAATATTTCAATAATGACACGAGAAAAAATTGAATAGGTACAGAATTATTTGAAGTTGGACAAAAAGTGTGTTCACAGAACATTTGACAATTTAAATTGAAAAGCCATTCCATGATATGTAGGTAATACAATAATGAGTTTTATACATTTTAATATAATGATGAGATATTAGAGAAGCTTCATATATATAATATCATTTATATTCCTATTATTTCATTCATAATAAACTTAACATCTATATTTTGTCCTTTAATGTAGTACAATTGCCAGAATTTTTGTTCAAGAAGTCCAAAAAAATGTAAAATGAAATATCGCCTTTTAGACAACATAACATTGTAATATTCTTATACGAAGTTAGTAAATTACTTTGTAAGGAATATACACTATCGCTTAAAAATAAATACTCTTTACATTTTTCCTTCAAACTATTACCCAAAGGAGAGACTCGAAACACCCATATAAATATATCAATAATCTTCCTTCCTATAACAAATATCTGCATCTTGAATATAAACTTTTATTTTCTATCTATCAGTAAAAGTTATACAAACTGACATTACCCGAACCAAATGGAATCCTTTTCGATTAATATAGTGATCAGGATCATTTTCAGGATGATTTATTTTGATATGACACTCATTCGAGAAGAGTCATAATTTCTATACTGTTCTTTACTAACTATTATTTGATTTTCCAATAGCAATTTCATTATTTCTGCTGACAAATAACTCCAAAAGTAATTCTATTGATAGAAATAATTGTAACATCAGCCACATCGTGAAAGCTGGCAGTTTGGCGACCCACATACAATAGGTATAAAAGTATTTAAATATTATTTTTGATTAACTATAATATCTGACTGCACTAGGAAAAAACTAGACAAAAAATATGAAACTAAAAAAGGCAACAGTCACTTAATTGATCTGAAGAATAAATATTACCATTCCTTCCAGTTCGTTTATAAAAATGAGGACAGATTTCAATCCTATGGCTGTATTGCAACATTACTAGATAATCTGGAATATTCGAAAAAAACTTCATCTGAATATTCTCGAACTATATTCACTGAAATATATCCAAATTATTATTTCTGTCTTAATTTCAAATCTGAGTATTATCTAAGTAATTCTCAATGTTAATTCTCGGTTCGTCAACCAGAGGTTCCAGATATTCATAACTGGTTTGGAAATTAGATTGACCTTCGCTATCATTCTTGTCACTATTTTATTTGTGAATACAATGTCAAAAATGTCGAACTTATCACGTTCCTGGTTCGTCAATCACCGCATAAGTTTAATTTCTTAAATTGGCTCCTTGTCAATACCAAAAATTCTTAAAACTCATATATTGCAACTTTTCAAAAATTACAATCCTACAGAAATCAAGAGAGAACCATACTCACAGTCATTTTTATTAACGGAATTCACAATGGAGTGCGATATAAATTCTTACAAGAATAATTAATGACTAATGTGAATTGACTAATTTGTTTTCGGCTCTGTTTTCTCCAACTTTTTTCTATGGGTTTTCATGAAAAGTGAAGTTGTTAATATCAGTTCGGCAAATATTGAGGAGTGGAATACACAAATAATGATTGAGTTTGGATTAATCTAGCCCCAGGTTATTAGAAAAGTTCAAAACAAATTTATTTATGATTAATCAGTCAATAGCCATCATTGAAAGATTCATTGAGATATTTAAATTATTTCCTTAAGAAGTTTTTTCTTATAACTTGGCTACTTCTCATAATCTTGTCATTGATAAGGAACAAAAAATGAAAGAAATAAATTCGTGACATTTCAAAATATTTTCTCTGCATAATACATTCTCAAAATATGTAAAATATATGAAACTATAAAAAATGCAAGAATCATATTGAGCTCTTTTCACAAGTAGAAGGAAGAGAAGGTTTTTTTGAAGTTTATGTCTTAGAAGAGTTTTCTATTTTTCAATTCTCATTTACAAAGAACACAATAACATAGTAGGAGAGTTGACATAAATTTTCGGGTAGGTATTTGAGGCAAGCTGAAAACTTGGTCCATACCTCTCCTTTAATACCCAAACTTAGAATTGCAGACCTGGCTGGTGAGCAGTGGGGCTAAATGAGCCTCTAAAATTTTAAAAATTTTATTTTTGAAAAATATAAAGGTAATATGTTTTTATCCAAGTGATATTGAAAAGCTATAATAATTATTAATTTAGTTGGTTGTTGAATGTTATTATTATCGTTATCGTTCTATGAGAATTTGTTTCGTTTATCTCATTTAAAGGAAAGTTTTTCTTAGTATAAGATATACGATGTGGTCCAATATATAAGGTTCGAGTCACGTGACCGTTTGAACATTTGGTTAGTCAAAAGTACATTAAAAGGCATATTACAGGTATCGAAAATATCGATGTCAAAAAGGTACGTTTACATAGCATTAAATTTAAATTTTTTACATAATATTAATGGAAGCAAACACAACATCTTTTCAATTTATACAGAGTATTCCAATTTGATTCAGCGATTAAGTAAATTATTCGGTATATTTTCCCAGTCTTTGATGTTTTCCAAACAATAAATATGATTGTTAATGTCTCTTCTGGAACAGTTACAAGTTTTTCCTGTGTTCGCTATATGTTAACATTACCTTATAAATAAGCGTGTGTGGTAATAAATTTCGATCTGCAAATTGTATAAGATAATTGATATTCTTGCAATTTTTTGCAAAGGCCATATCTTGGAGTGAAGGAACCGAAAACATTATTTGAAAATTCTCAATTTCTGTTATGGCTCCACAGAAATATATTCAACAAAACAGGATGATACAGATTCTGGTTTTTAGGAACTATTTCACATTTAATTACTCCCGACCTCTCGGAAATATCAAGTAAAACAAACTCTGTACCTATGTAAAGGGCAGTCCTGTTATCAGGATTCTTGAAATGCAAATACTTGATTTTCAAATAACCCGTCGACTTTTACTCCAGTAACCTCACGCTCTTCACCCTTAGCAGCATGATGAATTTCAATACCTCTACAATTTTTCTTCCAGAGTAATTATTGAAGAGCTATACGAAACTAGTTATCGCTAAATCTATATCCGCCCTTGGGAATGAAGTCTATGGTATTAGTTTTTATAAAATTACAGCTAAACACTTTGTTAGAAGCTGATGATATAGTGTAGCCTCCATAAAGTGGCAAACATTACAAGTGATTGTATCGGTGATAGAACGGTTGAATCAAATTTCGAATACATTACAGAGCTCAAAAAATCACTTTTTTTGTCACTCACAGTTATTTATGTTCAAATTAATAAACACTAAAGTATTGAAGAATTACATAAATATAAACTCTTGATTTATTGAGATATAAAATAATTATAAAACTGAAGAATTATTATAAGTACAAAAATAGAAATTTGATTTATTCCATGACAGAAATAGATTGAGATTCATTTTCTCTTTCATCAGAGCTAACAGAATCTTCTTCGGACTCATATGTGTTCGATTTGGCTACCTCTGGATCATCTGTGAGAAGTAATATTTATATTTATTCATTCAGTTAGTCGAAGAAATTCGAATGCAGCAGTTATTAACAAAATATTCTTATATTCACCCGCAGTAACATTCCCAAGATTATTATCATTATTTTTTTCATTAACAACAACGTCGAATACTAATTGCGGCATATAGTCTCCGTCGAACGATTGAAAATCTACAGTAACCGCATTAAATGTCCTTACGTTCCTTTTCGGTGTGAAAGGGCTGGAGAATCGCAAACATGCATTTCTCCAAATACTCTTTATATATTGCGTTCTTGAAAGATGCAATTCAGCTTTACACGGAGGTAAAATAGAGGGATCACAATTTTTCAATGTTTTTTTGATGGCTTCATACGGGAATATTTCTATCAACGTCAATTTGAATAGTGAATTTTGAAATCTATATATACGAATACGAAATATATATATATATATATATATATATATATATATATATATATATATATATATATACATATATATACTAGGTGAATCAGGAGGAGCGCACCAAACTCTAGGAGTGTATTATACACATGAAAATAATGTTAAAAAACTCATATGTTCTTATCCGATTTTACTTTTTTTTCAAGTTATGGAGTAATTAAAAATGTTCATCTAGCTTTCCACTTATATTTGAATTTTAACATTATTAAAGTATGCCATGTTCAAGGCTCAAAGGCATTTGATAATTCTGACGTTTCGATGAACTGTCAGTGTCCAGTGAACAGTAACTGACCGTTTAATTTCGAATTTATGTGATTGTTAGTGTTGCAAAATGCCAGTTACAAGGTTTGGTAGAAGTAAAAAATATTCTGCATCTAATAGATATATATATATATATATATATATATATATATATATATATATATAAGAACGCTATGAATAAGAAAATTATTATGTGATAATTCGTTCATTTGTTAATATACTATAACTTGAAAACATTATTTTCACGTGTATAATACACTCCTAGAGTTTGGTGCGCTCCTCCCGTCTCATATATATAAATCTTTCAATTTTTTTTCATGAGAAGCTCTCATACACATACAAAATAATTATCAAAGAAAATAGTTAGAAATAATATCGCAGGACATCAGTACCAAACATACTAATATTACAAAACAACCAAACTACTTTTAGTACTGATGAAAGTATTTATGTATATTTATAGGTACTGATTGCATCTAGTAATGAGCAGAACAAAAAAAAATTGTATTTAGTATACAGGTAAAAGATAATAATAAAAGTTTACAGAATATTTCATATTGTAGGTAAGGAAATAGGTTAACTATAAATGCTTTATTTCATTTGTGAACATATATTACTTGAACAATAATTAAATTTATACAATACGTTTTATGGGAGTAGAATCAGTAGATCCAGTCACAATATTTTCGTAATATTTTTTCATGAAAGCTGAAAAGTTGGTTGATAATCATCTTAATGGTTACGAATCACTGGCAAAACAATATTATTATATTTTAATACATGATATTCATGGATGTCTAGCACTTGGCTGTTGTAGGTCACGTGACCTTGCCAGAGCCAATAGTAACATGACAAGCAAGAACGCAGATAGCTGCCGATAAACGATCTGTCTTACACTACGGCTATTCACTCACACCTATACATAATTTGTTAGATCACCTGGCAGGTTGAAAGTCCCACTAAAATAATCTGTCTTTTTGAGAATTTTATTTTCCAATCATAAATAAGAACCCATAAAAGTTGCCCCAAATACATATATTATGTTTTTTGCAAAATACTGACTGAACCTATTGGCTTAATTTTTCAATCATAAAACTACAGCATTTAAAAATTGCAAATTGCCTAGAATATATTTTTGGAAAAAAATAACATCTTAAAGAATTTTGGGGTTAATTTAGCCCCGCTACTCACCAGTCAGGACTGCATTTCTGATTTGGTTATAATGGTAGAGGTATGGACCAAGTTTTTAGCTTGCCTCAAATACTTACCAAAAAATTTATGTCAGCTCTCCTACTATGTTGTTGTGTTCTTTGTAAATGAGAATTGAAAAATAGAAAACTCTTCTAAGACATAAACTTCAAAAAAACCTTCTCTTCCTTCTACTTGTGAAAAGAGCTCAATATGATCCTTGCAGATTTTTGTGATCTAGCCAGTGTTCGAGATCTCTTTTATGGATATAACGGGGAATATCCATGATGATGAAATTTGTTTTGAAATATTGATACAATTGAACTTTTATTTTCAGATGGACCTCAGATTTCGGCTTTAAATACAGCCTATACATTCGACAACTAACATTGATTCTTTCACAGGAAATAAGCAAATAGGGCCTCACACCAGACGAGAGTGAGCGAAAGTACCAAAAATCTCGGTCTCATCAATTCTCAAAAAATTTAGTCTCGTCTCATTACTAGTTGTCTCATTTCATTTTGATCCATCCTAAATAATGTTTATAGATATTATATGAAATGATTAATAAAGAATTTTTAAATACTATATTCATTACGCAATAATAGATACTTTATAAGAAGCTTCAAAGCAGAAATAAAAATTTTTAATAAAGCTTTCTCACTATTTATAATAAAAAATTTAACAGATTTCATATCTCGCAACATATATTAGTTCTATGTAACCTTTTCCAATTTTTCACACAAACATTTCATGAAATAAATTTTACGATACCAAGAACGATAATGTTGGGTTACTTTGTTTATGATCTAAGTATGATTCATAATATTTTCCAAACCTCGTCTCGTACAAGAAAAGCGAGACAAGACGAGAAAAATGTTCCTTTTTTGTAAAGGCCTAGTCGCTAAGTTTGAAAATATTAATATATCTGTTATATACGGTGAAAACATTTTGATTACGATTATTTTCAATTTTATATAAGCGTACAGTATAGTACGTACAGTTTCTGAGATATATCATAATGTCCTGTTAGAGCTTTTGTTTTCTTTTAATAGCTATTTATAGACAGAAATTGACAAATAAAAACATTTTGTCCTAAGATTGCAATGCCTAAGGGAAAAATTTTTTATGCTCGAATCTTTATCTTAAAAATTTACTGAATAGCTTTCCAGTACCTTACAACCTCACTAATTTTATAAAAAAAATCAGTGCAAATTAAGAGATTCTCTGGCCTTTAGATTGCAGTTTAAAAAGACTCCAAAATTCGAAAAATTACAAGTCACAGTTTTATCATAAAAATAAAGTCCAATGATGGTGAACATTTAAAAAAGAGTATCAACTCATCCTATGCAACAAACAGATATATGTTGCAAAAAAAACAGTGTGCCAGCCAACTCGTATCTGAATTAGTGCAATATAGATAAAAAAAACTCAAAATTCAAGGTTGAATAGAAACAGCTGCTGCCACTTGGGAACAGTAAAAAATATTAGCAAGTACCTATCATTTGAAATACAAAAAATACAAAAACCAAATTTTTAAATATTCCATATTTAGACTTCGGCAACTGTCCATATTTGGATTTTTATAGTAGTTCAAACTCGTGTAAATATTCACTAATTTCAATTTCACAAAATGTTGAAATACACATAACTTACATATACTAAATAGTATAAAACTTATGCATGGATACTTATATACACGTAATACTCATTTATTACTTACATTTAAAATTGTATCAAATACATATTTTCTTTGTATGGAATGAAGACAGTGGAGAGAAGAGACATTTATTTGTTTTGTATAAAGGTTAAACGTTTCAAATAACTTATGTTTCAATTTCCATCTGTATCAAGTAGATACAACTCCTATTGGAATAAAAAATTGAATTTTATCGTTCTCACTTCAAATCTCTATGTGCAAAGAGTTAAATATGTTTCACAAGTTTCTAATGGATGCAGTGATCACTTCAAGTGATTTCCTCAACCTCAATTACTTATTTCGATAGATATAGATGGGAGGTTCTAGAATTTCTAGGAATTAGAGTAACTAAAAATAAAGCCACTAGTTAATTCTCTAGGTGGAATTGATTCCTACTATTCATCTAATCAAATTAAGTAATTTGGAGTGCTCAGAGAACAGAACCGTAATTTCCGCCCTAGTGACAGATGTACTTCATTGATTCCGTCCATTATGTCATTCTCACAGATGAAAGATTTAAAAAATTTCTAACCTTCATGAATACTTGATAGCTGGAATGTTTTCAAATTTAATTTCAGTTTAAATATTAGTAGATTAATTTTTAATAGGTTTAGACGAATCGCTAACCAAAACAAAAAGATAAAAGAACATGCAATAATCTGGGCGAGAGAGATGATCTAATAATTATAGTCATTTTAAACTAATTCATCTACTGTTATTGATTAGTGGGTTTTATAGAAAATCAGAATTGAGGACCAGCTTCAGTACCTATATGTAGATAAGAGATATCCTAGCAAAGGCGTTAATGTTTTTATGCAAAATTATTTAAAATACAGTGATAGTTAGATTAGAATGAATATTTGACACGACTTTTGACGAAACTTTTCGACCGATTTACCGAAATACTGTACATAATACCATTTTAGATGATTTTTGATGACATCGCCCCCCTGTCACTTCCCTTGTTGTCCTACCCATATTTGTTTCCTTTTTATGACAAAAAATTAGTTATTCTAAAAAACAAAAGCCATTTATTTATTATATCTATCATTTTGACTATTTTTAGTTCAATATTCATGTGTAATGGGAAATTGAGAACAAAGGTTATGATTTATTAACATTAGAAAATAAGTTCATAAATCGTTAACTTACTCTACTTTTCGGAGTTTTTTATCATAAAAAATCGAAATATAGACACAAAATATGTGTAGCTGAAAATATGTGGTTAGATTACGTTAGGTTAGGTTGAGAAAAAATGTTTGACCTTGCGAAACGCCAAAAATTTTAGTTACAATCATTTGTGGTAAAAATTTGAAGCCAAACGCTGGGTTCCCGTTTTTGGAACTCCTGTCTCCAAATTTCATTGGTGTCCATTGAATATGATCAATTATAATCATTTGAGATGTGAGATCTAAATGCACAGTAAATATTTTTATAACGGATTGCGCCAGAGATATGATACCAGTTCAGAATGTGGAATAGCTGTAGTTTGTCTACTGTAATTCTTTATCTTCTATTTCACACTTCGAGAGTTATTATTTTCTGTTTAATCTGACATCTCCATGTGTTCATTGAGGCGTCAGTGCCCCAACAGTACTTCTGTTAGTGTTCGTAGGCTGCTCTTACTTAAGATCTTAAGATGATCTATTTAGCAAATCTTCTCTGGTTATAATTTTTCAGGAGAGTTACTGGTTTTAACCCTACCTACCTTTTTTTTCAATGCTGTTCTGTAACTGATATCACAGAAGAGTTTAGGTCTCATATTTCGTGTTTCATTTGGTATGTTGCTCAGGCTTTAATAGTGTTTTTCTAGGTCCGTAAACTTCTATTTCAGTTCTGTCTGTTGTTTTAGAGCCATCCGTATACCATTTGATGAGATTTCTGTTTATTCATGATATTTTATTCCAATTGCTTCGACAGCTTAATATTGATGTGAGTTTTTTCTTAAAACTGAAAATTTTTGCTATTTCATCCTGAGGCATGTCCCAGATGTAATCATTTCTAAATGTTCCTTGTTGATTACTACGTATTTGTTTTGAAATGTGTGTTTGAAAGAAAAATCCACCGAGTCAAAAGTATCCTCTATATCCCGATTTTCAAAAGGCTTAGAAAAATCTAGAAAATTATTAATTCTTGCTTCTATTGGAATGCACCGATATATGCACAACACTTCAATGGTCTAAAAATTGAATTCAATGATTCAGCTATCCATTATTTTCTTAGGAGAAGATAAGGACAGAATAATTTTAATCAGACCTCCTGCAGCAGTGCATTAAGCAAGGTGAATAACTGGAGCTATCTACGTTTAGAAAATATGTTTGTTGTGATTTCAGTTCAAAATCATTGCCGCCGTCAAACGAGCACTTTAAGATGTTTGTTTATTCATTGTAGTTATATATGAGAAACCGTTGGTCATATGTAGTATGTCGTTGAAGGCACCAAATCAAATCGTTGCCTTGTTAAAAATTCGTCCAATATTTTATCATGAAAAATAGAGTCCATAAAGGAGAGCTGCGGCAGTTTGACTCACAAAGTAAAAAAAGGAATGAGAATAAGATTGAATCGATTGTTGTGAACAATGTTGACAAATGCATACTGAGAGAGACAATTTTCACCTCACCTAAGAAGAAGTACCAAGCAAAAACTGAGGAAAGTATAGAGCGGAAGTACGTAGTTTCGTATAAATACACGAAAATTTTATGTATGGTGGTGGTGATTATATTAATGAGATATTACGGAAAAATATTTCCAAGGGACATATGCTTATATTTAAATACAGGGGGTGAAAATAAATTTGTTTCGGAAGTATATACCTGATGGAAATCTACAAAAAGGGAGAATATAATCAATCATTCGATAAATTATGAAAGACAAAAAATGTTCTGTGTCACAAGTTGCATAAGAAAATCTGCTACAATCCACAGTATGATACAACAGTGGCTGTAGTGAAAAAGTTTTAATTATAACAAATAATGTATGTAGGTACATAAACATATTCAAATTTTTCGGAATTATGATACAAATAACTGAAACTTGAACGACGTACTGTATAGTAGTTATTATTAATTAATAAAACTATTTTTTGGGTCATAGATACGTTATTATTATATTTTTATTATATTGGCTGCTTTAAGTCAACATTTCCTATTATTTGTGATTTATTTAGTAACTATTTCTCATTGGAATTATTTGGACCATATTATAATGATAAAAAAATACGAACAGCAGACAATATTAGAAACGTACTATGAAGACTAAAATATTTACTCTCAATATACTGCTGTAATCAATCAATAAATTATTATATGATATGTCCGTCATTATTTTGTGCTCGAGACAGATATGATAGAACTTTTGGTTTATCAATACCAATGATAATTAATTACAATTTATACATTCAAAGCTATACTGGCAATTCTTGTTCTATTAGCTAAACAAAAGTATCAATTATTTAGCCGAAAGTAGCTGTGGCTTCGGATAGTAGCAATCAGACAAGTAATATAGTCCACACATATTCGAATACCAAAAGTAGGAGATGTGACAATATTATCTTATAGCCACAGCCTAAACCTAACATAAAGTCAATACGTCCTCTTTACCATATTCTCATATACATATATTTTATATATGTATATTTATAATAGTCTCCGACTGGTTTATTTCATTATTTTCTTGATTTTCGCGTTTTTTTTCCGCGTTTCTGTAATCACCCTAATAGCAATTATAACATAACCCCACGACAATTTCTCGTCCAGTGGAATCGGTCTCTTGAGTATACCCGGATTCTCTTGATGATGTTTGTAGAAATTATTGGTTCTTTATTATTATTTTGAGATCATGCTTCAATGAATATCATCACCTCATCGTCGAAAAATAATCTGCACTTATTTGTATATTTTGATTATTTTTTCATTTTCACGTATATTTAACTATTCAAAGATAAATTCTACTAAACTGTTGATAATATTTATTCTTTGCAACTGACGAAATAAGGATTCCCAAGAATACCCAGAATTTCTGAGCAGTTGAATTGATCCTCGACAATTGCTTTTCTATACGCTTTTATGAATTATATATAGCAATTGCCTTGTAGTAAGAAACTCTTTTGAATATTTCACTAATTGATAGAATACTTCTATCTGACCCAGATTTTTGCCGAAGAATATTCCAAGTTTAATGTTAAGGGAGTATTAGACGAAACAGTGTTGTCTACGGTAGTAAATGTTGCTCTTATTTATGACAACTCCCCACTAAGTGAAATGCTTTTTGATAATTCATCATTATCCTCGTTTGACTGAATCTGATGATTTTCCACTGAACTAAAAACATTATAAATTATGAAAATTTTAATATATAATTATGGGAAAAATATAATACTTGCCAGATTTCTCACAGTCACAGTCCGAGATTTCGAATGCTCTATGATAGAAATATCTTCTTCTTCCTCACCATTTTAGAAATCATCTCTTGATAGTCGTTCAAATATTTTTTCTTCCCTTCAGCTAGTAATCTGTCGAGTCATTAGTTTTATAATACTAGTATGAGCATTCAAAAATATTTAATGTGAAGTTAATACATTCAACTGCTAGTATCTATAAATTAACAACGTACTTTGGAACCTTTGCCGAGATAAATTTTCATTAGTCACAATAATGACTGAAATAATGCACAATGTGATGGCAAAATATTCAAACGTCCTCTCTAAGTCAAGATTGGTTTGAAACTGTTCATTATAAACCATAACCGCATGATTCTTGTCATATTTTTCTCTCTACTTTCTCTCCATAAATGCCTCTGTACAAAAATCATAACTGTCAATTCTTGTATCAGAATCACTTTGACTTAAACTGTGAAAATGTCAAATTCACAGGTTACTTGATAAAACTATGGATATTTTCATTTCATTTGTGGTTAGGTTATGTTTGCTTAATTTAGTTTTGTAGATACCCTTTTTATTTTATTACAGCTTTTGAAGATTAAAAACTTGTTAAAAAGGTGAATATTTTTAAATCATAAACTAAAATGCAATTTTCTTAAATACAGTCAATTTTATAGTGTATATTTTTTTATATAATTTGAAGGGATAAAATAGTTTAATAAGATGGTAAAATAATATACAGGATGTTCCATTTAAAAAAATTAATTTTGCACTAACTGAAATCTCCTGAACTAATACTTATCTAAAAAACACCCTGAACCCCATACGAAATTTCTACTCTGTTCAGGCATTTCAGCCTTCGTACTTACCAAACAAGTTTAGTTACTTCTCACCAATAACGTTTACTAGGCAGCATTTATATTGCGCCAATTTTCGTCAAATCTTCATATTTTTCGCTCCAACTTGGCAACATGAAATTAATGGAAAAAAAAACAGAGCTAGATTATTATTTCGGAGAAGTATAGCTTAAAATACTCGAAATAAGAGTCACAAAACCAGGTATAATCCAAGCATTGTATAGACTGCATAAACATCAAATTTTACAGGATGTAAAAAGGACAACTGTAGTAATATAGTCGTAAGCAGGTAGTTTACTCTGATCCTTGATGGTGTTAAGACACACTTCCGTGAACTCTATTTTCATTCATTCTAATACTCCGTTATTTTTATCCCTAATTCTAACATAACTCATGTACACGTTTTACACAAGATGTGTTATACTTCACAAAATGTGAATCACCCTAAACTCACATACAAACCAAGAAAAGAATAACTATTTTCTCTTTATTGGTAGTTTGGTGATATCAATTTTATTGTAACTTCAAACCTCAGTTAGTATCAGAATAACTTTTCTCTGACTAAACTAAGAATAATAATGTAATAAGACATTTTTATTAATGGGACAGTTACATTTTAAATGATTATTAGTAGGTGGTCAACATATTCCCAACAACGTATACTTCACTCAAGATATTTTGTCTCCTACTCCTAATATTTTTGGTTTGAGCTGTTGCATGGTCGTCGGTTGTGTCTTTCTAAAAACAGGTTATGAATTTAAAATATTACAAGATAACGTCAATCTAAAAAAAATCAATTAAAACACCATTTGATGAAATACAAAAAATTGGAAGAATAATAAAAGTTATAAATTAGTCACAAATGCGGTGACAAATGAAATAATTGAAATTACAAACTCAAAAGTTAGAATATGAGTTGAGAAGATGTTTGGCACGAATATGTCGGTCCTAAACATAACTAAATACCTAAGAGAACAAAGAAAAAACAAATAGATAAGAAATTCCAAAGTGAGGATACCCCCATTCAAACAAGGAATAGAAATCAATAAAATAATGAAAAATGAAACAATAGAAAAGAACCTTAAGCCCGGTTGAATTTTTTCATTGGAAATGATCTGCCTCAGACAACTTGTATTTGGGGTAGGATCAATAAAATGCATAGAAAACAAAATATCTACATCTATACTATAAAAGTCAGACCTATGAAAGTACCTATTTTTGTTTCGACAACAAACTTCTATACGATTAAGACATTTGTTCTATATGAAACTATATATTTTTATTTTCTACCACACAATTCAAGAAGTCCATGGGTGCCCAACATTATTCTATTAAAACTATTAGGAAAAATATCAGAAATTTAAATTCATTTTTTTTATAAGAGTTTTATAGAAATAGAAATAATAGAAATAAAACGGTGGAAAACTTTCACTTTCAATTATTTTCAAGAATCACTCATTGCACTTCTATCGATATTTAATGACAATAATATTTAAAATTGTTATACTGAAAGTGATATGAGGAAAGGGTTTACAAACAAATGAACCATTACAATTCACTGTAGAGCAAAAGAATCAAAAATGTATAAATTATTATATTCTATCACACAGTTCAAACTTTTCGGCATACTTTTCGCAGTGCATTCAAATGAAGACCGGAAACAAACTTATAAATAAGAATTTGAAACATAAATATTCTAGATGAACCAAACAAAAAAACATTTTCCTTCAATAGAGAAGTCTTCTATTGAATCTAAAACGATTTATGGCGCAAAATGTTAAGAGGATTCTATATTGAAAAAAATTTACTTAAGGATTTCGACTTCCAGGTCATCTGAAAATCCAATCAACTTCTGAAATTAATATAGGTTTGTTGCTGCTAAAATTCCTCATTTTCTATTTCATGATAATTGTATATTCGCATATTGAAGGATGAAAATATTTTACTTCGAATGACTGTTTATCACTTGAATGTGAGAAACACGAATTCCGGACCCGGTAATTAGTACAATAATATTTTATTGATTCCGGCTCAGCAATAAACTTCTGATTCAAGGGGTATAACCACTTAAATTTATCTAATTTTTAGTAAGAAGCTTTCGCGTATACAAATTTGGAATATCGAGATAGTAGAAGTAGAGTAGGGACAATTCTTTCAAATAATAAGATAACTTAAACTGCGATAGGAAAAAGTAGCGTAACTAGGAACGTTGGCAGAATTATCGATTCAAGACTAGCTTCAAGGTGCTTTTCCATCAACATCTCATTGCGTGATATTTATAGATATTAATGTTTTCTTTGAAGTGTTACTTTTATTATTCTTCCTGATAAAATGAAAAACTCTTAATGCGCAAATATCTTTGAGTACAATTCAAAATAACAGGATTTGTACTTAAATTAAATTTAATTTCTAATAAATAAGCAGATCAAGAGTACAAGAGAAGAAGAGAAAATCTATTTTGAATTTTAATGCCAATTGAAACGTATGGAAAACATCTTAAACGACCTAAAATTGAGTATCCTGAATACATAAGATATTGATGGCTTATTTTATGCAATGGTAACTGCATATAAAAAAGACAAGCTATAAAATTTGGAGAAAAGCATTCAATTCGTATCACAAACTATAAGAAACAATAATGTAATGCTAAATAGGAATAAAATGTAAAAAGTACCATGGTATATTTAAGATGATCTGTTAAAAAGGTGAAAGAATACGAAAAGAATTTATATCCAGATCACAGGATGATAATCAAAATAGACATAGAAAACAATTTTAATGTTCATTCTATTTATTTAAACTGTTTTTAATCACAAAACGGAGGGTGAATTCATATACACGGTATATTTTACTTACGTAGTTTATTTATGCACTCAATAATCACTAACTTCTATACACTAAACTGTTCACTAGAACTAATCTTCTAATCCAATCAAATTCACCTTTTAGTTTAGTTTTCACTATCCCGATGTGTTCACTATGACAATAAATTATGTACCCCTTCTCTGACTGATAGAGACTTGTTTATATACTATCATCACATACTAGAATCTTCGATTTACTGGAAATCTTTCTTGTAAACTTGTATTTTCTTTAAAAATATTTTTGTTCCATAAAATAAGAATGAGAGAAAAAAGTATTTTTTATACTATTATGAAGAAAAGTAGGAATTATTTTTCTCTCGCACATTGCAAGAGACAGCATTTTCTGTTATATTGTTGAATATTTTTGGGTTTTATTTTAGATAATAATTTTGAATTACTAACCGCAATTTGCTATTGAGATGGTTCGAAACTATCCCACATGTATACGCATTTTAATATATTTTTCACTTACTTACATTAAGTAATCACAAATTGTGGCATTTCAATTTGGTATAAAATATTCAATCCAAATGGCAGTAGACATAAATAACGAGTTGAATTTGTAGATTTCATTTGTTTTTGAATTACTTCTTAACGTTTCAGAAACTTGATATTAGGATTGCAAATGGCAATTCATCAACCCAACCTAATCTAATTTTACCTATCAAAATTCAATGTCATTGATTTCAATCAATATTTCAATCAATATCAGTATCAGTATCAATCAGTATTTCAATAAATAACGAATAAAATCTATGAATACAACAAATAAATTATACGACTTCTCTGTTAATTGATGTAACTGATTTTTAATATTTTTATATTTATCTACAATGACATTTTTAAATTATACTTTGACCATATTTATAACCCCCCGAAAGCTAAAAAATAGTAAAAAATAGTGTTTTTGGTAATATTATTTTTATTTTATTCAATCCAAATAATTATATATATATATAATTTTTCATAATGAATTGATCTACATACGACTGTTTTTATATAGCGTAGCTTGGATTATCTACATGATGAGTATTTTATAATCAGAATTTCTATCAAGATTTCATTCTATGCCTGAAAATGGCTCTAGATACAAAAAGAAACGTATTACTGAGTACAGAAATCAAATTTCCTAATAGAACTTGACTTTACACACGAAATTTTTTCAACAGTTCTTTTTATCTTACACCTCATAATATTTTGAATCTAATTGGAAACAGAAACGAAGTTGATTAGGTTCTTCAACAGATCACTCTCAATTTTTCTGTGATTTGGTCTTGGTTTATAACAGGGGTCACCAAATTTTCCATCCTTAGGGCCATACTGATTACTCCAGTAAGTTCCGAGGGCCAAAACCATTAAAAAGTACGCAACGTTTAAAAAAGGCTGCAAATCGGTCTAAAGTCCGCAAAGCGACAACACTGCTTATTATTACTTTTCCTATCATTATCTGTAATTTCTAGATTAGTCGTAGAATACGAACATAGAGGAGTAACGTGACACGACATCTCGTGGACACAAGTGGAAATAGGTAGTACCTTCTATCTCTAACATATGGCGCTAATAGCACGTACAGAATAATCTCGTTGGCTCGAGAAAGTTCTGGTGTCTTCCACTCACTTCTAGATGGCAGTGATTGGAATATATTAGAAGACTAGTGGCGCAAACACAAGTCAGTTCCTATGACACTGTTGTGAAATAAAATAGTGCGTACCTCCTTAAAACGTGTTTGTACGTGTTTAAGTTTAAGACATCTTTGTAATAATATTTTTATTTGAATTGTTGCTTTTGTGTGTGATTTAGTAGTATGGAAAAGAAGCGAAAAATCGATAGTGAATGCAAAAAATTCAAAGATCAGTGGAACATTCAGTATTTCGTAACTGAATCCAGTAACAAGGCGCTATGTTTGATGTGCAATGAAAGCATAGCTGTTCTCAAAGAATATAACATTAAACGTCATTATGGAACAAAACATTTTCAAAATTACTCAAAATATACAGGAAGTTTGCGGACAGAAAAATTCGAACCTACAAAGCGCGGATTGAAATCGCAGCAATCTTCATTTACAAAACTCAAAACTGAACAAGAGGCTACAACTCGTGCCTGCTTTCGTGTGGCTCTCGAAATTGCAAAACGTGGAAAACCATTCACTGATGGAGAAATGATCAAAGAATGCATAATTGCAGTAGCCGAAGAAATGTGCCCTAAATGTCAGCAAACACTGTGGCTCGAAGGGTAGAAAACATCGCTGAAAATATATCCTCTCAACTGTTCGACAAAAATGGACAACTTAAGTGGTTTTCTTTGTATCAGATACTGCTCAGGTGTTGATTTATATTCGAGGAGTAGATAAAAGCTGTGAAGTGCATGAATAAAGCTGTGAAGTGCATGAACCATTAATCAAAAGAATCTTCGACGGAAAAACTTGAAATGTATTACAACTGATGGAGGCAAAAACATGCCAAAGGCTGTAGAAAATGACGGTGGTTCAAAACCATTAGTCTTACATTGTATAATTCATCAACAGTTTTTATGCGGAAAATGTTTGGATATATCTGAAGTTCTGAAACCAGTCATATCAACTGCCAATTTTATCGGATATTTTGGGTTGATTCACTGATAGTTCCGACAATTTATTGAAGAGATTGGAGAAAATGACTTACCTTAAACTGCCGTACGTTGGCTTAGTTGTGGGAAAATCCTTCAGCGATTTTTTGAACTTCGAGCAATGAATTGCTGAATTACAAAACAATGCATGGCTGTGGAAGTTAACATTCTATGTTGATTTGACAAAACATGTGAAGAACTGAATTTGAAATTGCAAGGAGAAAACCAGCATCTTCCTGATTTATACACTAATATCAAATCATTCCGGAAGAAATTAATACTGTTTCAAACTGTTGTATTGAATGATGTGGACTGTATAATTTTATTTTATAATTAAATTTTCTATTTATTTTAAATGAAACAAAGTCCCACTTATTTTCTGGAAGCAAAGCTTCTTTTATTAGAACCAAAAACGTTCTTACTTCGGTCTATATAATACACATACTCGTTCTCGTGTCGCTACATAAAAACGACAAGTAACGAAGAAAGAGAGACTGCCAGAGGCGTAGAGTTGAATGAATTTCTAAATAAAAAATTAAACTAAAATTAAAACAAAATCAAACATAGCGCCGGTCTTGAAAGTACCAGCTTTCAAAAAGAAAAAAAAATATACATTAAAGAAATAAACATAGCATAAAATTATATACAAGTAAAAAATAAGTACAACCAAATAACCCTTAATCGTCTATAGGTAAAACACATATCTTATTTATGGCACGTTTAGTGATACCACTGTAAGTCTTTACTGTCACTACTCTAACAAGTCCATCACTGCCTGGATGAGTCTTTACTATGCGTCCCAATTTCCAACTCATTGGAGGGGTATCATCTTCCTTTAAGAGCACCATAGATCCCACTTGGATAGAGTCAATTTGAGTACCTCGCCATTTAGGTCGCTGCTGGAGTAAGTTCAAGTAGTCCTTGGACCACCTAGTCCAAAAGTGCTGTATCATCATAGTAATGTGCTTGTATCGAGATAACTGGATTTTATGGTCAGCAGGAACAGCTGGCTCTGGAATTGTTTGAATCGCAGTACTGATTAAGAAGTGTGCTGGAGTCAAAGGCTGTAGATCATCAGGATCTTCGGTAAGAGGAAGGAGAGGGCGAGAATTTAGGATGCCCTCAATTTGAGATAGAAGAGTATAAAATTCTTCATAAGTAAGGTAAGTATTGTTAATTACACGTTTCAAATGGTGTTTAGTAGAGCGAACTGCACGTTCCCACAATCCTCCCATATGAGGAGAGTAAGGAGGATTGAAATGCCAAGTAATCAAGTTATCGGTTATAAACTCTTGAACAACTAGAAATTGGCTTAATTCAAAATACTTTAATAAATCCTTATTTGCCTTTACAAAGGTACTTGCATTATCTGAATAAATGTGCCTACATAAACCACGACGAGAAATAAATCTTTTGAATGCATTAAGGAAGCCATCAGCGGTAAGATCACTAACTAGTTCTAAGTGAGTGGCCTTGGAAGAAAAACATATAAACAAACATATATAAGACTTAATGTATTTCTTGTTACGCAGCTTGCTGTCCTTTATTAAATATGGGCCAGCATAGTCAATACCTACCGTATGAAATGGCTTTGATGGGTTAACCCTTGATGAAGGTAGTTCACCCATTTTTTGAATTAGTCCAGTAGGCTGTACTCGAAAATATTTTACACATTTTCGTAAAACTCTGCGGATAGCTTGGCGACCAGAAAGAGGCCAAAACTCATTTCGAATGGTAGCTAGTACTGTTTGAGTACCAGCGTGAAAAAGCCTTTTGTGCTCATGATTAACAATTAATTCTGTGAAATAATCATTACAAGGTAAGATAATTTGATGCCTTTGGTTATAAAATAGATCAGATTTATTCAGCCTGCCACCAACTCTCAATATGTTTTCGTAATCTAAGAATGGTGAAAGAGGAAGCAATTTGCTTTTATGTGAAATCTGTTTTCCTGATTTGAGTTTGTCTATTTCTGGTTTAAAATTCTTGTACTGTACTGATTTTATCAAAGTACATTTAGCGATATTAATTTCTTCCAAAGTTAGTTCACCTAAATTTCTGAGTTTTACTGACTTTTTGCAATTCGATGCAAACCTAAATAAATACGCAGTCACATGCAATAAAGTTTTGTAATTAGAGTATTTAGATATTATGTCAAAATCATTGCATATCTGTGCTCCCAAGGTTGAATTTATAGAAATTTTTGTTTCTGCTAAATTTGTAATACCATTATTTGGAGCTAAAGGCCATTGGCTAGAATGCGGCAAAAAGGAGGGCCCATTCCACCACATTTTATATGAGCTAATTTCTGAAGGTTGTACTCCCCTTGATACGAAATCGGCTGGATTTTCCGAAGAAGGCACATATCTCCATTCATTGTCCATCGTTAAGCTTTGAATTTGAGATATTCTGTGAGCTACAAAAGTCTTAAGAGTACTAGGTTCCCTTTTTATCCACGCCAATGTAATTGTGGAGTCACACCAAAACATTATTTTATCAAAGGATAAATTCAATGATTCCAGTAGCCTTGAAGCTAATTGTGCACCTAAAAGTGCTGCCATAAGCTCCAGACGGGGAAGGGTAATTGTTTTCAAAGGTGCTACCTTGGATTTTGCACAAGCTAAACTTACCTTATAGCCAATATTATTTCGGGATAAAATATAAATTACTGCTCCATAAGCGCTTGTGGAGGCATCAGTGAAACAGTGAAGTTCTAAGTCAATGGTATTACTGATTATCAGACAACGTGATATTTTTAATTTATTAATTTCACATATGTTGTCATAAAAATTTAAAAACGATTTAACATAGTAATCCGGTCAAACATCG
Source organism: Diorhabda carinulata (assembly GCF_026250575.1). NCBI lineage: Eukaryota > Metazoa > Arthropoda > Insecta > Coleoptera > Chrysomelidae > Diorhabda > Diorhabda carinulata. Next base: position 43,768,664 of record NC_079472.1, read on the forward strand.
TCCCAATCTACCTTGAGTGACCACAATTTTTGCAGTAAAATTTTTGCCGTTATTGTCACCGGGGCGATTAATCCCAACGGATCAAAAACTTGTGATATTATAGATAGAATCGATCTTTTGGTATAAGTTTTTATACTTAATTTGTTAGCGGAATAACTAAAAACGTCCTCTAAGGAGCAAAAGACTCCTAACGTTTTTGTACTGGATCCATCCTTAATCATAAATTCAGAGGAAGAGAGATCCAGATTTAAATTTTCAAATATTTCTGTTCTATTTGACGTCCATTTTCGAAGTGGAAATTTAGCAGAATCTAGAATATTTATCAAGTGTTTGATTAAATAAATGGCGTCTTCTACACTGTCGGTTCCTGAGATTAAATCATCCATGTAGAAATTGTTTTCTATAACGTGACTTGCCTCGGGAAAATCCTTTGAATTTTCTATAGCCAGTTGCTTCAAGCATCTGGTGGCTAAAAATGAACTAGGACCTAAGCCGTAAGTTACAGTATTAAGTTAATATTCTTGAACCGATTTGGACTTATCTTCTCGCCATAATATATGTTGAAATTGTCGATCCGAGGGATGTAACTTTATTTGTCGGTACATCTTCTCTATATCTGCCGTAAAGGCAATTTGGTGCTTTCTAAATCTTAACAATGTATTAAATATATCAGGTTGTATGATTGGACCCACCATCAAAACGTCGTTCAGACTGATATTATTAGTTGATTTACAGGAACCATCAAAAACTACCCGTACTTTAGTAGTCAAAGAACTAGATTTTAGTACACAGTGGTGAGGTAAAATGAATTTAACTTCTGACCCTAAAGATTCGTTTACCAAAGACATATGCCCCAACTTGAAATAATCTTCCATGAATTTAGAATATTCCGTATTCAAGTAACTATTATTCAGCACCCTTTTTTCTACAGACTTCAGTCGCTTTAGAGCTATATCTCTAGTTTGGCCAAAAATAGGTTTTTTTTTGAAAGGTAATTTAACAACAAATCGGCCATCACCTTCTCTATAAAAGTTTTTTACGAAATGCTCCTCACAATTATTTTCTTCTACTGAGTAAACGGATTGATTCGTATTAGAAACTTCCTCAATTTTCCAAAAGGACTCTAATTGTTCCTGAACGTCTATTTTAGAAAGATTACAAAATGTAGCCATTGAAGGGGCTGTAAAATTTCCTGAAATGATCCACCCCAAATGCGATTCCTGTAGAATAGGTAGCCTCTTCCCTAACTTGATTTGATTGCTTAATAAAAGTTCGTAAAATATATTACAACCAAGCAAAATGTCAATCTTAGCTGATGTATCAAAAGTAATGTCAGCCAGCAATAAATTTTTAGGAATTTTAATGTTTGAAAGATCTATATTAAACTGTGGTACCTTACCTGTAATTTGATCTATGACTAAAAATGGTAAATTTGCTTCAAATTCAGTATAAATTGATTTTATTTTTGCCTGAAAAATTTTAGAAACATTCGTAGAATTTGTTGCATTTATACCTACTACTGGAATTGAAACAGATTTATATGGTAAATTCAATGCATGTGCTAACTCGGTCGTACAAAATGAACTTTGGCTTCCGGAATCCAAAAGAGCTCTGCATCACACTGGTTTATTATTAATATCGAAGATATCTATCAATGCAGTGGATAAAATAACACAGTTATTAAAAATACTTGTAGAACTCAAACTATTAATTTCGGATGCAGTTTCACCACTTTTGACGATTGTAGATTTAATTTCAAGTTCATTTTCGTTATTTGTTGTATTAGACAAATTTCCTTTAGTATTAAAAAATTTAGTTGCATTACTAGCTTCATTTATATGTAATAATACGTTATGTTTCTTGTTACATATGCTACAATTGTATCCTCTACAAACATTAGCAAAGTGGCCCTTGCGAAGACAATTTACGCAACCCTTTTATTTCCTTACTGAATTTAGCCTAGAGACTGCATCTAACCGCAAAAAACTTTCACAATTATAAATTAAATGATCAGATTTATTGCAATATATACAAAATTGACCTTTAGTCTGTAAAGAAGCGTGAGTTAACACTTTATTCTGTTTTACAATGGTATTATTATTTATATTTTTATTTATGCTGCATTTTTCCTTTAAAAAGTAAACAAATAAATCAATTTTCGGGGATTTTATTTTATGTATTTTAGTTTCCCATTCCTTACGTGTATATTTGTCAAGTTTCTCTTCTAATAAAAATAATAAAATTCTGTCCCATTCATCTACGGGTTCTTTTAGTTGCCTTAATGCTCTATAATTTAAATTGAATATGTCTAAGAAATTTCTTAAGTCAGAAAAATTTTCTTTATTGATTTTAGGCAAATCAAAAATATTTTTTAAATGGATTTTAATCAAAGATTTTGTATCCTCGTACCTGTCTTTTAACATATCCCATGCTATTTCATAATTTGAATCAGTACTTTCTAAGTCACCTATTAATTTTGCAGCTTCACCTTTTACTGCTGATTGCAAATAGAAGAATTTTTCTGTTGTAGACAAACTCGAATCATCATGAATTAGTGATTTAAATCGGTCGTGAAATGATGACCAACAATTTTCTTCACCCGAAAAAGATGGTAAGGAAATTTTTGGTAATCTTAGATTATGAGATATACCTGATCGCGGCCTAGAACTATCGACTATCAAAGATTCAATATCTGATACACCATTGTTCGTGTTCATCAAGGTTTTAGCATCATTTAGTAACTCATAAAATTTGTTTTCAAATTCTCTACGATCCTTATCAAAAACAATTTGATTTCTTTCCGTATCTTCTAAATTTTCCTCAATTTCCGATTGAACTGCTTCAAAATCGTCTAAAGATACTTTAAATCTTTCGAATCTATCGGCTACGTAAATTCTTTTTGAGGGATCTTGTTCGATTTCCTTCAAAAAATTCTCAAACCTTGTAACTAATGCCTTAATAATAGACCTTTTCTTATATAAATTCTTCATTTTTTCCGACTCGGCCATTTTATTTTATTTTTATCGCGCGCCTATGAAATGAGTTTTGATTTGTATACTAGTAATAACTTTACTGAAAAACTGCGACCCTTTTGTACTTAGCCGCTCCGCTGGCGCCGTCGGAATGTTTTGTCTACTTGGCTAATGAAAAAAAACGGAGTATATTACTTTCTTACTAGGATCTAGGATGCAAATATTGCAAATACCTTTCTAAAGATACAACATGAATAATTCAAAATAATTTGTTGTGTATTAATCGATATTTATATTAATTGCTAATTACTTGTGAATTCATCTCGATACCTTAATATTGAATGATAATATTTGAGCAAGAAAACAAGGCAATTTTTTTATAATAAAGTAAAGAACAATACTATATTCCTATATTGAAACCAATTTTTACCTGTCTTTAAATTTACGTCAAATAAGTGTGCCTTACCGACAAGGTAATACCTATAGTTTTGTTTAACGTTAACCTGAAATATTTTATCTTGCAATTGTATTGAACTATATATTATTTACTGCAAAGCAATAATAAAAAACTCTTCCATCAGATATCGACGACACTATGAGGAGGAATAAATAATAAAATGGAAAGGACTTACAGGTTTCTTCTTCCTGATGCGGTAATTTGAACGGATCTTCTTGTGCACAACACAATTTTATTTATTTATAATTTGTTAAACATCCGGCTCGAAGGACCAAAATGTTGTATTGAATGATGTGGACTGTATAATTTTATTTTGTATTTAAATTTTCTATTTATTTTAAATGAAACAAAGTCCCATTTATTTTCTGGAAGCAAAGCTTCTTTTATTAGAACCAAAAACGTTCTTACTTCGGTCTATATAATACACATACTCGTTCTCGTGTCGCTACATAAAAACGACAAGTAACGAAGAAAGAGAGACTGCCAGAGGCGTAGAGTTGAATGAATTTCTAAATAAAAAATTAAACTAAAATTAAAACAAAATCAAACACAAACACAACTACGAAGTAAACGTTTTTCACATTTTAAAACATGTGAAATATTCAGCCACGCCACTGAGACTGAGTTTCCTATCGATATTGCAATCGAAACTTTGAGTGTTTTGAAAATAAATTTTGATACTCGTTATTATATATATATATATATATATATATATATATATATATATATATATATATATATATATATATATATATATATATATATATATATATATATATATATATATATATATATATATATATATATATATATATATATATATATATATATATATATATATATATATATATATATATATATATATATATATATATATATATATATATATATTATCATATATCTCATTAATGTCATTATGCTTGTTATAAGTTGTGTTTTTATTTAAAATTTATAAAATGTTAGTTGCATTCATTTCAATGATTTGTTAGTTATATTTATTGAAGTTAAATTTTCTGCATATTCTACATGTCTTAACTCATTACAATTCTGTATTTCTTTATCCCACTTATCACAAAAACAATAACAATAACCCTACAACAATGTTATGAGTAGTTAGCCCATGACCATATCAATGTAGATGTCATATTAATAATTAATCAACATAAAATTAGAATACCTCATTAAACCAAATTTAATTTGCTATAAAAAATATGTTCTCTAAAAGGAGTTTTCAAGTATGCTGGCTCTCTGCGGGCCGGACAAAATCCGCGGGCCCTCGCGCCGTAGTTTAAAGACCTCTGGTTTGTACGATCATAGAACTCACAAATATTCAAGAGCATTCTCAAATCCTTTATAAATATTTTTGAGGTATTGAAAAAAGTTTAAATTCATAGTAGAAGGTAATAAACAATTTCTTTATTATGGTGTTCAGAGAAGAGCTGGAAGAGAGAGATCGAAACCTAAGATATTAAAATAGCGTTCTTGATAAGGCTTGAATCGAAAATGTGGTTGAATTTATCAATTTATTGGAGTTCTGTCTGTATTGTACCGTCGTTCCGATCAAAAATTATACTAAATGGGGTGTATCATGATTTTACTAGAGAGATTGATAGATTGGTTGAATTTTTTTCTTTGTAATTCGGTCAATCTCTATTATTATCAAATATTGTGGAGAGTTTTCAAATGCAATATATTTTTGTGAAACCAAAATCTATATAAAAGGAGAGGACAGATGATGTCAATGAAATATCAAAGTTCAAATTTGGAGTTATCAACTATGATTTCCGTTCATATATATGATAAGTGCAATGAATAACATGAAACATTATCATTTACATTGCTCCTGTTATTTCCAGATAAATTCAAATTAAAAGCTACGAGATATAATATTCTATCAGTTCCCTTCTTATCTTTTCTTCTCTGTATAAATCTTCTTCTTTGTTATTCTACGACATTGTTATGAAATATTGCTGAAATTGAAACGAGCCTATTCATTTCTATTTGAACAACCGACAGTTAAGCTGTGTACAACAAATATTGAATTTCAGATCAACATCGTTAGTCTTCTTCCATTTTATTCGAAAATTTGGCTAATCATGGTGTGGTCAGTGATATTACAATACCCCACTACTTTCTAGATAATTTTGAAAAAAATGAGATTTGGAAACAATAAGCTCACGAACAGTTTGTACTCATTCGAATTATACAAAAATTATCATTAATAATACGGATACATTTCTCTTAGTGAGGCACTTTCATAATTTCTACCCGGTCCTGAATTATGCCGTTCCATTTTAAACTTAAAGGAAGGAAATAGAATGATTACGATCGTGCCAATAGTCGTTCATATTAGACAAACTTCAGTTCATGCCGGAATTGAAGGGGGTTAAAATGCTGGATGTTAATTACGTCATTGATATACATCGCAGCTCAAATGTTATCAATAATTTGCTGTACCCCCCTTTACCTTGTTTATGATTAACGACACATGAAAATGTTGTAAATTACACACTGAGAGTTAGATATTTCTCCATCTTCATATGAGCTGTTTAGCTCTGTAAATGAAGTCGGTTATTAAATTGTCCGTAGTTGTCTATCCAAACAAAATAGGACAAAAATGAATAACAAAGAAGAAAACCATGATGTCAATAAGATAGTCCAACTAATTGTTTAAATATTCTTGCATTTTGCTGTAGTGCTTTGTAGGTAGTAATTTTGTAATCATAATGCTTGATTTTGTAATTTTTAGTATATATCAGTGTTTTCCGACAACCTATACCTTTCAATTTTTATTACTAATAATTTCCTTGCTATGTACCAAATATGGATTTATGTACTTTCAATTCCATTCACCTTTGTATTCAATTATTTGTGAGATTCATACATGAGTTAGATTTTTATTGTAATTAAATTATGATTGTAGCGTTTGACATCCATAAGAGAAACCCCTATAAATTTTTTTGGTTCGTAAATCGAAAATGGCAATTTTCGTGATTTACCGAGTTTTTTATCTACCCTCGTCAAACTGATTCTGTTGAAATGTAAAATGGCTTCCATTTGCTTGAAAGTCTCAATAACCACAATATAAGAGACTGTTTTATAGCTTCAGTATACTAATACATTTTTTATTTTTTTTTCTGTAATCAGTTTGCTTCTCACATTGACACAATAACTCAAATGTTGATTTTGATGCAGTGGCAACATTATAACGTGATAAAATTTATTTATAAACCTGAATTAATCTGAATTATTTTCAAAGTGATACGTTTTATGAGTTCCCATTTACAAGAAATTAACAAAACTTCTAATAATTACGTAAACAATGCTGTACTGACTGACATTGTATATAACGAAGACATTAATATGGAATGAAAGACAATAAATGAGAAGAATATTTGGAATCAGCAGATGGACAGTAATCGGAATTACCTAACACGAAAACCTTAAAGTTTAATTTGTTTCCCTATTGTAAAATGAAGTGAAGTGTCTTATGAATTTCGGTATCTTTAATTGCTTCTTGGAGATTTCATATTCACTTTCATATGTTTCTAGTTAGCAGTATTTTTCGCGTATGTTTATAATGGAGAAACATTTTAGAACTTGGTGGCACTTCTCACTAATTAATTGTATTGTATTGAAGACTATCAGAAGGTGTATTTTGTTGTTATAATTTGTGGCGTGTTTACATTATGATGTGAATATTTTTATAGAGATGATCATAAATCCAAGTTCTGGAAAGTGATGTTAATATATAACTCGAGTCTATAGCAGCAGGAGTAAGTGAACAATTTGTGAAAAAGTAAATCAAAAGGTGTAACTAGATAAGTTGCAATTTTTGGAACCGTTGGTGATATTCCTAATGAACACACTGTTCACACTACCACAACACAACACGCACAATTACACTGTCTGAGGCGCGTTTCAATAACCATATTATCGTCTTCAGAGACTAAAGGTAAACTAAAACCTATTAACTAGACTCTCCTATGTCATACTAGAGTTTCCCACTGATGAAATTTATCCCACGAAAAATACTTCCAGGGGGAAAACTTCCGTCACCTTTATTCCTTAATTACTAAACTATAGAGTTAGATGTAAGGAATAGGTCCCTTGTCCCTATTAAAGCTCTTTTTATATATAGTTATTCTAATGCTTTAAAAATCATCCAATAATTTATGATTGGATGAATTTTTTATCAATTTCACATAATTAATATTTATTTCATGATTTTGACTTGCAACAGGTGATCGGCAATAGTCGATTTTTCGGCCCGTCCATATTTTAAATAGAATATTTACTCTTCAAACCGGATATTAACGGGTCTCTTAGTATTCCAATATACCTTCCGACACAATCACATCGTTCCAATGCTTTAAATCAATTTTGAGAAAATACAAAATTTCGGGAAGAGTGGTATATATGAATTTCGCTGTACTGATAATAGATAGTATATTGGGCAGTCTAAAAGCTCTCTAAATGTTCGATTTAAAGAGCACCTAGCCTGCAATAAATATTAATAATGTAAAATTGATAAAAAATATATCCAAGCATAAATTGTTGGATGTATTTGATAAATGTAAGAGCAGCTTAAATAGGAACATAGGGTCTATTACTTACATCCCAATCTATAGATTCGTGGTTAAGGAATAATTGTGATGATTCCTGCCAAAGAGGTTTTCCCACAGGAATTATTTTTAGCGGGAGAATGTTTATTCGTAGGAAAATTTAGTATAAAACAGGTAAGTCAACAGTTTAGCTTCAATCTCTGGAGGTAAACTTAAACTAAATAAACTAGATGATAAGTGTTAGTGAATAGTTTAGTGTGTAAGTGTTAATAAATAGTTAGTGTATGAATAAATTAAATAAGTAAGATACATTGTGTCTATAGATTCCGTCAACCGTTTTGTGATAAAAAACTGTTTAAATACATGAGAAGAACATAACAGTTTCGAGAGAACTTGTTGAAGTGATCCTTTTTCCGAAACTATTTTGTATAGTATCATTTTTCTACATTAGGGGAAGACTCAAGGCATATAAAAAGACATCGTGCTTCTTAACTGAGTGACATTAAGTTTATGATAATTAAATGGGTGATATTTTGAGATTGATAATTTTTGTGATGTCAATAGTTTAAGCAGCACTGTGAAATTTATTCTATTAGAATGTGGAATGTTTGCTTGAAAACGCCAATAAAACAAAATTTTATCATAAAATTATGATTTGTGTATAGATCTTAACACAATGGAAACATTTTATATGGTTATCGATCCAACATAATATAAATACTTCATTCAACCTGAATTATTCTTCAATCAATATGTTATATCCGCTTCCATCCAAAATAATGGAAAGTTTTCACATCAAAAACTTTAAACAATTTAAATGCCTGTTAATCTTCTCTACAAGTCAATAGTTCCACGATAATTTTCTATTAGTGGCTTGATACGAGTTTACTGCATTATTATTTTTTTACTGTTAGATACAAAAGTCTTCCCAAATATAGCAAATAATTACTTCAAAGAATTTTTAGTTTATGATTTTGGGATATAAATATGGATAACTTCAGTATGCTGTTGACTTGAATGATGAATTTAACAAAAAGATTCATTTTCACAAATTATATTCAAGTACCTAGTTACGATTAAGCTAACTGAGAGTTTTTATATATTTGTCGTAGGCATTTGACAGAATCCGGCATTCTGCAGACTGCTTAGGAGTTGGCAGATTGCCGGCAGATGGAAGAATGTATCATTGAAATCACCTGTCTACCAACTGCCTAACATACATCTTTTTCTTTAACGTTAGTTTAGGACGACTCCTACTAACATAATAATTTTCTCTACTTTCATAATACATTTTTTTCGTTACTATTACTATTTTCATACAACTTTTATATGTTACACCTCGAACGGCTTCTATTTTCTTAAAACTTCAACCTAACCTAACGCATCTTTCAGTTTTTGCTCAAATTCATCTCGGTTCACTGAATCTGTACACATTTTCTAATCACTTATAATCACGACTCGCAGAAAAAGTGGGTTGAGGCAGAACTAAAAGCGATTTACGATGAAAAGAAAACGTGACAGACTTTCTCTTGTCGTAGCTGTCAACCGAATAACTACTAGTTATCGATAATTTCCTAATCAGCCGGCATTCTGTCAACTCCCTAGGCAGTCTGCAGAGTGCCGGATTCTCTAACTGCCTACGACATATTTATGAAGGGTTCTATTTCTAAGATGATGTTGAGCTAGCATTTGGAATATTTTTATAACTATAAAGGTTGTCATGATAGGTTCTTTGATTGGTGAATACTACTTATACCCTTATACAAGGAGTGGCTAATACGTCGACCTCAATCGACCGGTCGAAAATTTGAAATGTAGGTAAGGCTAAAATTGAACAATTTTCTTTTGTCTCAATTTTTTGTTCAAAAATATAAGTGTACTTGAAAATCGAACAACACTTCTAATTACAACTCTGAACTAGACTTCAATTTTAAGGGCGAAGTTGTTCACCAATCAAAAAAATTTTTCTTCGTACCTAGGTCGAAAGTACGTTCTTTCGTCTCTAATAGCAGAGACGAGAATTCAACATTTACTCCCTGTGAGCGGTACACGCGCATATTACATTAATTCTCACAGAAAGTAAATGTTAAACTTTCGTCCCTGCAGGTACCTACCGTCGACACAGGCATGAAGAAAAATCTTATGCATTACACGGGCCAAAAGTTGAAATCTCATTCCTGCTCGTCATGGTCATCATACAAGACCCGAAAATTCAACTTTCGGCTCTTGTAGTATACTATATAACTGATAGCAGGTTTACGATTGTTTTCGCACTATTGTCTCGTTTAAATTGATTATTTTATATATAATTAATTAATTTTTGGTAGAACCCCGGCCTTTTTTCTGTGCTGCAAAATAAATGTATATGTTTTTTTGCAAGTCATTAGTAGCTTAGCGTGAGAAAGCAAACGTAGTCCTTTTCGCGAAAAACAGTTATGCGTAGAACAGAGACAATTAGCAAAAATAAAAGATATTTAACATGAAAACAGTTTTTTGAGTAATTGAATAATACTACAAAAATAAACTTCTTCCCACAATTATGAAATCAGAACCTAAAAAAAATGGAAGGCTATATTTCTTTAACACTAGCTTCTACAAACTAATACATATATTTATTAATAAGTGAAAAAGGAGAAAGGTACACACAAGTTGATTTTCAATTATAATTCGTTTACTACTTTCAGAAAGAATAATCTATAATACGAAACAAATTTCCGATGATGAAAATAATAGTTTTAACCTAATTTCAATTTACGGATAAACAAATTTCGAATATCTCTTGTCATTTGTTCATTATTTTTGACGTTGAAAGTAAAATGTATCAAAACTTTATATTTGCAGAATATACTAACATCATGTGCAAGTAAATAACTATACTTTGTCCAGGACAAATATAGAAATTACTTAGGAATTCTAAAAAAATTTCATTTCATGAAAATATTGATAATATGTACTCAAAATGTTTTCGCTATTTAATCTACTAATATTTGCCTCTGTTTTAAATATTTTCGAATTTATAAGATTCGATGTATATATTTCATATTACATATTGGGGTGATAATTTTTTTTCCGTATTGATGACTATTACATCTATTTTCTAAATGTTTAGATAACTGGTCTGTCCTATGTCAGAGTCGTGCTATTAACTCGTCCACGTAGGCCATGGAGTTGGTCCTGTCTCAAATTTGGCAAATTTGCGCCGTCTTTGATATGCTTTTTATGAACATCGTCGAGTTGTTTATATTATAATACTGTGCCACAATGTTAATAATTAGCAAGAATCTGAAGATTCTTTCTTGGCAACCTGGATTTCAGAAAATCTTATAAATTTGAAATGCAACCGAGCCATAGCCTCTGAAATATGTCTCGCTATTGTTCAAGTAGATGTTATACTAACTCCCGCATATAATCTTGAGACTACAAGTACTGAAGAATCTGGGAATATGGTTGGACTAAAAGCTAAAATTCTTAAATAATGTTGTGGAAACTATTGAAAAGACGTCAAATCTTATTGGTATGCTACTGAGGCTAATGTCAAATGTAACAGGACCAAAGGCAAGTAGAAAAAGAGTACTGTGCTCAACTGCCTACTCAACCACATGACGACTTAAAATCACGTAGGAACCGATAAAACTACGGTTCGAAATATCCTTATGTTTGGATGGCGACAGCGATAGGAGAATACCAACAACTGGATAAGAGTACTCATTCAAAACTTACCTGACTGGATCAACAGGAGATACGGTGAAAAGAGTTTCTACCTTACAGAGCTTATCTGTATAGTTTCCACAGCATTGACGGTCCAATATATCTATAGTGTAACAACATCGATGACGACGATCATAACCTGCCACTGCCATCGGTGGAACACACAAAGAAAAATACTTTTTGTCACAAAATCTTTATTTCTGACCCCTAAACAGTACAATTGCTACTGGTACCAGGGCCTAAAATTTAACAAAACAACTAAAATATTTTAAATATAACAAAAAATTAAAATCAAATTAACAAATTTCTTATTTTAGTCAGTAAATATTTCAGTCTATTTTGAGAAGACAATTTTTTAGGTCACAGCACATTCTTTTCACAACATCTTATTCTGTTATTTTATGCGGTATTCTGTTAAAGATTTCAATATTTCTGTGTAAAGGGGGGTCTTGGGCTTTTTTTGTTCTTACAAATTTGTTCACTAGCTCTTTCTTCTTTCTTGTATTGTGAGAGTGGCAGTTTTTTAACTACACTAGAGTTGTTTGTGTTTTTAGGTTACGATTTTTTAGTTGATATATTAGCTTTACTTGTTCAAACTGTTCCAGTTTCTCAAAATTTAAAATGTTAAAGTTTCTTTAAAAATTTATAGTGGGGGTGCTATATGGTAGTACTTAGATTATTTTTATACACTTACTTTGTAGTCTCTGTAATTTTTCTAATGATTTCTCAGGCAGATTTCCCCAGCATGGTAGTAAGTATGTAAGGTATGGCACTACAAAAATTCTATACAGATAACTTCTAGCAATATTATTTAATGAGTAGGCACATCTTCTTATGGCTCCCAGCATTGGTACTATTTTCTTTACGACTTTATCCACATGGGCACTCCATGACAAGTTGGCAGTAACTAATAATCCTGAATATTTATATACATTTGTCTTCTCACACTGAACATCTAATAATAATTTCAAATGACAATATTTCTTGTGGTTAAATTTTATTAACATGTACTCATTTTTATTTATATTTACATTTAATCTATTATGACACAGCCACTTATAGTATAATTTTAGACCTTTGTTCACAGATGTTTCAAGTTTTTCTTTTGTGTATCCGGATCTAACAATTACAGTATTATCTGCAAACATATAATACTTTGATTTGAGATTTACTGTAGACTCTGAACATAGAGTAGATATTGCAGTGGTCCAAGTAATGACCTTTGTGCCACTTGTACATTAAATTTTTCTTTTTACTTTCAGTTTAACCTATTACGGTACAGTACTGTCTATTTGTAGAGTTAGTTCTCATTAACTGGAGTGGGAATTTGTTTTCATATAGCTCTATGTTCACTGTATCAAAAGCTTTCTGCAAATCTATATACACTGTAGCCACATACTTATTTTTATCTATTTCATTGCTAATGTGTGTTACTTCCTTTCTGAAATCCATACTGCTTTCTATCAAATCCAAAACTGCTCTGGACAAAAGTCACGAGTCTTGCTTTGATTACCTTTTTCACTATTTTTGATATATACTTAGCAAGCAAATTGGTCTGTAATTCAAGACATCATCCTTGGGACCTTTTTTGTGTATAGGGATTATTTTTGCTACTCTCAGTTCTTCTGGAAATTTGCCACTTAACAGTATTTCATTGGTTAGTTGTACTATTTTATTTCCTATTTCATTAATCAAGAGATTTATATCTTCCTTTGATATGAGGTCGACTTCTGGTCAAGCTTTATTTTTCAGTTCCTTAATAACTTCCTAGATTTCTCTTAAGTTTGTCGTCTTCCACTGATTCATAATTTGTTGTTCTTCTTTTTTTTGGAACTAAGAATTTCCAATATTTGATGCAAGTTTGAGTCCAATGCTCGAAAAATGTGTATTGAATTCTTCTGCTATTTTAGTATCATCTACAATTTTTACTCCGTCTCTATTTATTAATCTCAATTTAGTTTTTCCAAGTTTCCTTTGAGTCGCCATTTGCTTCCAAAATTCTTCTCTCCACATATTGCTTTTTAAGGTATTTTCTCATGTTGTTGACTTTTTTTCTTAGTTTTTTAAACTCATTTTCAGGCTCTTTATTTTGCACCTTTTTCCATCTAATGTCCCTAACAAAGTCAGAAGCCTTATTTGTTGGTTGTCTGTAAACACTCCATATGATACAATTTTCCTCCATCCGTTTAACTGATAACATATTATAATCATCCAACTATCTACTTGAACATTGTGTTGCTTAAAATTTAGTTCGTTCTGTAGAGATGGCCGAGGTGGAGGAACCAGTATATATATATATATATATATATATATATATATATATACTGGTTCCTCCACCTCGGCCATCTCTACAGTTATGGATTGCTGTATACGAGTGAATTTTGAATAGGTGTACCTAATTTTCATATAACCAGGTTCCAGTGAGAACTATGATATGAATGTTTCTGTCACTGCCATTTTTCATTATATGCTGCAGATATTCCATCTTATTCCTTAAGTTTCTTATGTTTATATCAACATAGTTAACTATTCTTTCATTTTCATATGTTTTTCTTTTATTTTTTTTTTAAATTGTTTTTCTCTTTCTTATTTACATTTTCAAGTCATGTTCTCTTCACACTCTCATAACTGGATCCCCTTCATTTTTCCTGAGAAAAATCTTGACATTTTTGTCGTAGACTGTTCGCAGCTTATTTCTCTTCTTAAAACCTAATGCTTGTTTGAATAACCTTTGATTTGCCTGCGTTAGGTCTTCATTAAAGTAGATATTTCTGTGTGCGCCCTTCAAACCACACTCTTGTAATTTTATACCTTTTGTTTCTTTCACTCGTTTAATCACATCAAGTTTTAGTTTATGATCGGCAAATTTCAGGGGTATTGGTGAAGTATCTTTATTAGTAATTCTGTAGGCTTCTACTATGTCTTCTTCTCGTGTGTTGATTTTCATGCATTTTAATACTTGTTATTATTTTTTTAGGTTCGTCTTCAGTTTGTTTTCTTATACCAACAACCACCAGATTTTTTTGTTTTTCTTCCTGTTCTTGGTTAATCAGTTTTGTTTCTAGTACCGGCAATCGTTGTTTTAGGGCTTCGTTTTCCATTTTCAGCTTCTTCGTCTCCATTATTACCTCCTGGAATGCCAATTTCTGATCTTCAATAGCGTCCGATATGTAATGCATAGATGTCTTCAAATTTTCTGCATCATCCTTCATTTTCGTCAGATGTTGACATAATAATTTCCTATTTCAAATTATAAAACATTCCACAAATGTAATCCAGAGATAAAATCTCTTGTGTGTCATTTAGTTGAAGAATACAAAAGCTCCTTATTTTTACTTCGGATTACCAAATTTTTTTGTCTTTTATCAATGTGACTGGGAAGAATCATAAATTTAGCAACTTAAATTTGAGGTTTATTGTATTCATTAAGTTTTATGGTTCACGATCTTAATGGGAACCCATATCATAGATGATTGAGTCCGGGTGTCCCTAGAGTACCATCAAGGTATCAAATTACGTACGTTATTTTGTATTATGTCACTCCAACGACCATATTTATAGAAAATTTCCCAGTTTTTAAATGCGGTCTGTGAAAACATGGATGTCTTAATATTCTGGTGTACTTCGAGTATGTTTGTCGGATTATTCAAACCACGTTCAACTACCTATATATTATTTAATAGAAAGCTTATTTAAAAGAAGTTTTGATATTTCAATAGAACCATAATTGGTTAGCCCGAAAATACATTACATTTTTGTGAATGTAAATAATAAAAACAAAACGATTTATTGCCGTGCACTCTTAGACAGCGGAAGATGCTAGTCGATGAAAGTAGTTTGTAGCGAATAGGGTGCAGGAAATACAAAACATGGCAAACATTGGTATGTGGAATCATAACCGTTCGGACTTAACCCTGCTGATTTGCGGCCAAGGGGCACATCAGTGGAGAACTTTCTGGACAACAACTTATGATGGATAGGCCCAGAACGACTCATACTAGAAAAGACCAATTGGAATATAACACGATGAGAAGAATTTCACGATATACCAGAAGCAAAAACTATAACTTGTGTAATTCTTGTAAATGAATTATTAGAACGTTTCTCGTCATTCAATAGATTCTTGAAGTTATTATGTTACATTGTAAGATTTGTTCACAACTGTACAAAAAAAGTTTTAAAAATAATTTATCGAACCGATTAAATCTTAATAATTAAGCTTTAAAAATCGCAATTAAATGCGTGCAAATGGAAAGTTTTCCCCATGAATATGAATGGAACTCTTTCACCACGGAATTCTTGCATATATTTAATTAATCAATGCATCAGCTGCTACAAAGCTGAGCACAAACTTCTAAACTATGATGACTTCGCAGATAGTAGGTTAAATAGATGTTCTCTATTTGAATTTGTTGGTACTGATTATGGGGGTCCTTTTTTGGTAAAATACCGGAAAACTAGGAGTGCTAAATTGACCAAGGCTTATATTTGTCTGATCATTTGCATGAATATGAAAGCCATGGATATCGAGTAAGTGTCAGAACTTACAACGGCAACCTTTTTAGCGGCTTTTAATAGATTCATCTGAGAAGTGAAGTAAAAGTAATATCAGAATCATCGACTATAGAAAAAATAAAATGGCATTTCTTTTGGCCAACTCCCCTACGTTTGTTGGTCTCTGGGAAGCCAGGATAAAGATCATAGTTTCGTTTAAAAAGGGTTTTTAGTAACAGATATCCAACTTTTGAGGACTTCAGTACATTATTGACTCAGATAGAAGGTATATTAAACTCTCGCCCACTGTACCCAATGTCTATTGATCCCGATGATAACACAGCACTGATATCTGCATAGTTTCTAATCGAACGGACTCTGACTATGCTACCTGAATTTGACCTTTTCGATATCCCGGAAAATCGCCTCCATAAACGGCAGAAACTTCAATACATGGTACAGTAATTATGGTCCCGTTGGCAAGTTGAGTATCTGAACAAGTTGCAGAGTCGTCAAAAATGGAGGGCAACTTGCCATAACTTACTAAAACGTGGCTCATTGGTTCTCGTGAGGGACGATAAAATATTCCATCCAGGTACCGATGAAGTTACTTGAGTCGTGACAGTGATAATGCGTGGTAGTGAAACAAAAAGTGCCTAGAATCACATTTGTATATTACCAATTGAAAAATGAAAACTTTTTAAAAACATTTATTTCGACTTCAATAAGTTCAAACCAATATTATCGGTACCTGGCACAGACATTAGATTCACGTTTAATAAAAATACAATCATTGTCAATGTTTGACACATTTTCTAACTATAGTTATTGTTCATCATTATATCTGTTACTGTGATAATTTCTTTGATTCAAATATGTTTTTGTATTAGAAAGTGAGTTACCAAAACGAATTGTTATCTATATTTATTGTTTGAAAGAACGTAGAACATAGGGGATCGGCATGTTTTGATATAATAATTTCCCATTTGAAATTGTTTAAATTTGATAACAATGGAACAAATGTAACCCAGAGAGAGATACAATCTCTTGTGTGTAAATCAAGTAACCCCAGGTGCGAACCATAGTGATCTGTTAGTACTTTAGTTGAAGGCTGCAAAAGCTCCTTATTTTTACACTCCATTAACGTATCCTCTCGGATTACTAAATTTTGGTGTTGTATTAATGTGACTGTGAAGAATCATAAATTAAGCTACTTAGATTTAAGGTTAATTGTATTCTTTAAGATTCATGGCACAAAATTTTAATGGAGACCCCCACAATAGACGATTGATTCTGGGTGTCCTTGGACACTTGAGTTCCATTAAGGTATCAAATAACGTACTTTATTTTATGTCGATATGAGTCTAACGACCATACTTATGAATAATTATAACCCTTCTTACAACAGTAAATAGATATTTTGTTATATTTTAATACAACGAATATGGTCAACTATCATTGGTTAGCCCGAAGATACATTACATCAGAGAGAAATTAACACCATGCTTACTGCTGAAAACCTTGTACCGACCCTGCTGGCTTCTAGGAGAAATTGGATTTCTGCCATGATGATAAAAGGAATTAAGTTAAAAATACTAATCACTTCTTTGGCTCTCCGCAGATATATTTTGGCCAGCCATGTTTAAGTATAAAAGATATTGTCAAAAAAATCTTCGAGATCTTATACTTTTGCAAAATATTAGGTTAACAGTTCGAAAGCATCGAAGCTGTCACGTCCAGCCAAGAATAAGTTTAGCTGTAGTATATCAGACAATAAATAAACGAATATCGATTTGTCAAACAATAATTCATGTATTGATTTGTTTGTTACAACTTATTTTGAGATATGAGGAAAGAATTGGGTTAGTAAATAAACGAGAGTCTTTATTTTGGAATATATTTTCAACATATTCGATCCAATTAGTTTTTTTTATCTTTTTTGTACACACTCTATTTCTTATTCTTTCCTTCGTCTTATTATTCTTAACCTCAATCTTTAAAGTCGAAATTAATTATTTTATTGCAGTTGGAACATTGTTTACAGCTCCTTATCAAACTATTAGAACTTTAATTGATACTCAACTATATAAATGTAAGCTGCAATATTTTTGTCACTTCTCCTCAAATTTTGTATTTATTCGTCTTGCACAGTATTGTATGGGGAGAAATGGCAAAGAAATAGAAAATGCATTGTAAATCAAAGATTGGAATGATACTCCATACTTTTCTAACCATTTATATGCAAAGTGTTATTAGAATAATGCAGTGCAGGCTAAATGCTAAATCTACGACACTATTTTCTAAAGCCGCTTTCCAACAATTTGAAACTATTAAAAAAATTCATGAGTCATTTGAACCTCTTCACATTCTTTTCTTACCGTTGACAGCTTCTATAGGTACAACAGACTTTTCAACATTTTTCTCTCGAATGAGCATTTGCATAAACTGAGTTTTATAGAACCAAAATTGGCTTGGATGGAAGACATATAATTGTGACGCAAATATATTTATATATATATATATATATATATATATATATATATATATATATTATTAATATATATATATAATTATAAAATAGCGAATTTCTAAAAATATATTATTTCAATGAGTGCGGCTGAATGCAGCTCTTTTAAAAAGAAAAACTTTCCGATCAACTGACGTTCTAGGCGTCTGCAGCCAAACTCGGCGCTCATGAGCCACGTCTGTCTGTCAAGTATTACTTGTAAAACTACTCTAGGTGGGATTATATTCGACAGCTCGGAAGAGTAGTAGTAGTCATGGTAGTATCGTGAAAACAGAGTCAGGTCAGCGACCTTCTTTCTATGCTATAGAAGAATTGCTCTTTTCTGCACTGAATAGAGCAATTGATGCTTGGAAGCCGAACGAGCAATACTCCAAAGATGAACTAATATGGTCCTAACTGTAGCGACAGCGCAAGTTACACATCAGCAGAAGAGATTTTGTTGAAATAAAAATTGAGATTTGTTACTTTTGCCTCCAAAAGCTTAACAAAATCTATAATTTATTTATATATATATTCTCATTACATACACATCTTAACCTTATCCGGTGTAGAGACAATTCAGTCACGTTTGATAAAACATTCAAATAATAAGATTATTGATAAATACTTAATTTGAATTAGAAATAAATAAAGTCAATAGTTTATTCCCATGCCATATTCTCCTTTCGCTGTGAATGACCACAAATAATAAAATTTGGCATGTCTAGCTTGTTATGGGTAGCTCTAAATGATAGTTGATAGTATTTTGTTGATGATATTTTTAACAAATCAGCGTAACAAAATCCATTACCGTTTCGAAACAAAAATATGAAATATAAATATAAGCTTAACACAATGACAACAATTTAATGGTCTTGACAAAGTTGAAAACATTGGATCAAGTTTTAATTGGAGTAGATTTTATTTTTACAACATTTAATTAAAAAAGTCCAATAAAAATGTAATTACGAAAGGAATTATGCTGCTTTTTATAATGAAAATGTCGGATGAATGAAAAACCTGAGAAGTCAGTGTCGCGGATACATTAACAAAATAAGATGAAAAAAATCATCAAGCTCGTTTAACTTGTAAATTAGAAACTGAAAGGGGGAACATAAACCAAACTTCAATCAATTCTTGATAAAAGTTGGCATTAAATCATTTTGTCACTGAAGTACTGAATACATTAAAAATGATCAAATACTTTGATGAATAATTAGATAGATAATTATTCACAGTGCTTGTATCGCGTAGAGTTCACATGGTTCATCCTTTCGACCCTCCCCGTCCTGTATTTTCTTACTTTATTCCTCTCCTGGTAGAATAAAGTATATTCTTCAACTGTCATTATTTTGCTTCTAATGTACATGTATTCCTACTCCAATTTCTGATAATATTGATATTTTTTTGACTCCCGCTTTTCACAAATTCCT
This sequence comes from Diorhabda carinulata, assembly GCF_026250575.1. Lineage (NCBI taxonomy): Eukaryota > Metazoa > Arthropoda > Insecta > Coleoptera > Chrysomelidae > Diorhabda > Diorhabda carinulata. The sequence goes on from NC_079472.1 coordinate 43,788,799, forward strand.
AGTGCTTGTTACAGTTGCTTGGTTAGGAACTTCTCTAAGTTATCTTTGTATTTGAATATGATTACTACATTGTTAGAATAGCGAATAATTTTTATTTCATTGTCTTCCAATCTGCGCCCTCTTCCAGACTGCTTTACCAAGTTTCTTATATCATCCATTATGATTATGTTCACCTGCTTTAGTTAGATAGGTGTGCGTGTCTGTTTTATCTCCTATCTTCTTTCTCTATAATAATATTGAAAAATCTTATATGTAAATATTGTAGGAAAATTTTTCATATTACAAAGTTCTGAAAATCATGAATACGAAGTCTCATACAAAATCGAGAGAAAATAACACACTTATGTGTCTCCTATTCAGTCACATAATACATTTAAATAAGTTGAAGCTCTATCAATTGGAAGTTACGTTTCCCTCTTCTATGTTATTTGTTGGAATCCCTCAATGCACAACAATCAAGGAAAATCGAGTTATCGATATTTTGTTAACGTTATTTACCAATTTAAACTTCATGGATGGAAGGAAGTGATGGAATCAACAGTTGATATGTTATTATTTGATATATACAAAATATTATATTCGCATGTATCACAATAAAATTAATTGAATTCAGGGATAGAAGTGGTTTTTATACATACACTTTACAATAATGATAATATTTTTTATATAAAACCACGAGAAGTTGAAAGTTCATTCAACTAATGTTAAGACTAGGAGTCCATAACAAGATTTTTGCAAATTTATAATGATGTAGTTAATGCTGAAGAGCATCCAAATTGTTGTGGTAATGTGGCAAATCATCATTCCAACCACACCTCTATTTTGTGAGGACCTTCCCTTATATCTGGTTACAGCGGCTCTCAAATCTTTTTGGTCTATAGTCTATAAAGGTTCATTTTTAAAGCTTATATATGATGCTGAAAGGATCGTTTCATGAAATTAGTTCGGCAGAACATTGAGCAAATTGCGAATATTTAGTACGATTTTCTCGACAAAAATTATTTATTGAACTTGTTTTTAATATTGATTATATGCTCGAGTCAAATGTCATTTCTAACAATGATTCATTGTTCTGACTTGACATATTATCAGGCTTCTGCTGAATTGATAACAAAAAGTTTCGAAACCATGAGTTTATTTTCCAATTTCTTTTTATGTTTAAGTCCATCGTAGACTGTCGTCAATGGAACACATGTTTCATTTTACAATATTTGTGATATTATCAAACATAAATATAATATAAACATAATAATAAGGAAAAATATCGATATTTATATTTTGTAACAACATAACAGTTCCATTCCATGTATTAATATTAATTTTGTTTCATTCAACATAATTACTAAAACGTTGCCGATAAGACCTAACCAAGATATGTAAGGATTTTTTAATTGTCTGCTGTAAAACTGATTCACAGGTCATCACCAGGAGTGAAAAATAAACGTAAAAAAATTGAGAATTATCGTTAATGTTATTATTCATCGTTCTGTATGACGACTGACGCGTTCTTGAGCTAATCGATAGCTACTCAATGGAAGCTCGTGACATTATCGTGCTTTAGGCGTAGCTTTCCAGAAATTCTCACCATTCAAGGAGCCCAGCCACAAAGAAACTAGAAATGGGTTGGATGCTAAAGTACAATAACGGCAATGAACATACAAGACCTAGTTGGAAAGAAGTATCTAGATTCTCACCCTCAAGATATATTGGGCCTAATGGAACTTGACCGGATAAAAGATTTTTTATAGGAAAAAAAACATTTATGGAGAGAATTACTAGCTAAAATACCGAATTGCCATCAATGACTCTACTGTTTCAACACCTGCCAAAATCCTGTTTGGATATAAAAGTTATTTAGTGAAAGGAATTCAGTTTAGCAACAAACGACAAACCCCACCAGGTTCTCATAGAGAACCAGATGAGGTTTGTCGTCCCAAAGAAGTAAGTTGTATGGTTGAAATGACAATAAAGAACGCTTCTGAATGAGTCAAGGTATCGGGGTCTCTCGGCACAGTTTTAAATGTGAACACAAGCTTGACTCAGGGAGATCCATTAGCGACAACACTATTCAATTTCTCACTGGAAGGTGCCGCAAGGAGGAACAAAACGAATCCTGGAGGAACTATTTGCAATAGGCTCACACAGTACCTCACCTATGCGGATGATATTGATATCATGGCAAGATTCTCTCTTTCAGAAGCGGTTGAGAAGGTCGAGCCAGCACCTGCAGCAAGGGGACTCAAAATCGATTAACAGAAAACCATATACATGAGAACCGACCTATCAAACAACGTTCCAAGTCAGAGAACATCGCTTCCCTGTACGCCAACAAATCAAGTAACTTGGGGCCTGGATAACTTAAAATAATGATGTGACAACAAAGAGCAAGAGTTGCTGCAAGGAACAGATGCTTCTAGGTAGTCCAGAAGTCCAGAGAGTCGATTTTGAATCGCTGGTAACGCAAGATTTTTGCCCTGTTTAGGAGAACGGTGCTTGGAGGATCTAGAGTAATGCTGAGCTGAGACTATAAGGAGAACCGCACCTTCTCTGGTATTAAGACGTTGAGGCGGACCTGTTCCAACTAGGGGTCTGACGTTGGAGAAACCATACATGGAGAATTTCGTTATAAATGCATCAGGAATTACCAGTAGAGGAATTTATCCTTGGTTATTACTTCTCGTAGATTCACTGGTATACAATATTCTCAAAAGGGATGATAGTTGACATCCATCTTCCACAAGAAGAAGATATAAAAAACTTTGGAATCAGGTTGGATTCCTCTTATGGAACTGAGACCCAGAAACAATAGTAGCAGTACTTACTTCTGCTACCAATTGAAGTAGAACAAGTTCAAAACAAACCAAGATAGACAGCATCCAGCTGATTTGAGGATTGAGTAAATCTTAATGATTCAAATGAGTGGTATATTGAATAGGTAGTTCTTAGTTTGAGTCTCTTTTGTGGGTTGCAAATAAATGTGCGTCTTAATATACTCGTCAGAAAACCATAAATGAATTAAATTCTGATTACATCTATAACATTCAGTAAAATATATAAAAATATATAAAGTAACTAGGAAGTGAAGTAATAAATTGTGGCTTATGTATATATTCTAGTATATTCCTTTTAGTTTCTACTGATTTGGATGTTTTTTATTCAGTGCCATTTCTTTTCATATCTCTTCCCAATGCAGGTTCATGTGGAACAATATTGGAAATTATATAACTTTTTTAATTTCCAAAGTTTAATTTCGATTGATATTTTCCTCTTTTTTCAGGATATTCCGCAGCATACTTCAACTTTAACATTCATATTGTTGGCATGGGATAGATATAGGTATATCAAGAAGCCACTCAGACCTCGTCTCCCTGCATTCGTCTGTAATGTTGGAACTTGGTTGACTTCTGGTTGCTTAGTACTACCATATCCCATGTATATAATGTATATAGATTTGGGGGTAAGTAAGTACAACTCATCAATAAACTTACGTATTCATTGGAAATAATATACTAAGTGAAAATCTAAAATAAAGGACCACCCCTCATATTTAATATACATATAATAAACATCCAAAATCTGTGCAATCAGAAATACATACATACATACATTATATCTGTTAAATGTAAGTTTTGACGTTATTATGGTTTTATAGTTCTAATATTTATTCCAAAGTGTCCAGTCAATGACGGTAAATAAATTCTAAACTATATATTTATCCCATACAGCACCGATTTGTATGGAAATTTAGAATTAGGTTCTACTTTCTCTCTATTCCTAAATCTACCCTATATCGAGGGTTATTTTTTCTTTTTCAGGGGTAAAAACAATCCCTATATGAAAAAAAAATTTTAAATTCAGACTGAATTATATCAATTGACAAATTTAATTATAATTTATGATTTCTTAACAGCTTACTATTCACTTGGCCCCTAACAAAACCACCCCTCATGTCAGATATCATTAATAAAATAATAATTAACATGTTATTAGGCAGTTATTTAACTGATTAAACAGTATCGATTTGCACGAAAATTTGCATTTAGGTTCAATCTACTTTCTCCTTCAGAGTTAAGCTTGTTCCGGGGATTGGTTTCTATTGTATACTCTAAACTAAATAAATAATTTATATTTATATAAATTAATATTAAACAGTTTTGACCCCTAAAAACCACTCTTAAAATAGTTATCATTCGAAAATTTATATTAGGCTCTACTTACTCCTTACTTTAAAGGTCCTTTTGTACTTGGGGTTGCTTTTGAATTTTTAAGAGTAAAAACTACCTCTATTGAAAAAATTTAAATTCTGATGAGTGGTTAATTGAAATCATATTTAAATATATAGAAATATTGTTTTAGCAACTTTTATTTCAATAAAAAGTGAATTTAAATGATAATATTATTATCAGAAGTGAATATAAAACTAATTTTTATTCTACCTCATTATCGTCTTCCTCTTCGACTCTTGGACTACTTCTTTCCACCTCATCTTCGATTTCTAAATCTTCGTCATGGTCCATAATTGGTACCATACCTACCGATAACCACACGCAGAACCGCACCCTTTTTCGCAACAACAAAAAATAATTTTTAATAGCTCTTCAGGTGTAGGTTGATTCAGAGTTTTGATGGGTTGCAATTTACATTAATTTTGTAATTTTTTGTGAAGCTAAGCAATTTTCCATTTTTAATAAAGATAAACACTAATCATCTCATGACAAAATTTGAAGGAATATTTTTTACCTTCACACACATAGAAGAATTTAAAGCTAATTGGAAGTAAAAAACAACGTGATGAGCTAGACTGGGCTGGTCTATATTTTTAATTCTTGATGGTGATGCTTTGCTAGGTTTTTGTCTAGCTGCAAGACATCTTTTATTTTTCAGTAATCGTGATTACTGCTGACTTGTACTCAAAAGCTTGCTGCTTTTCTTTGAATAATTCTTCATTTTCTATAACCAAAAAAAAGTTTTTGTGATATTTACATCTATAGACAAAGAGTTCGTTGCTTTTTTGCACATTCCATTAGATATTAATGTTTATATTAATTGTATTGAGGTATGTTTGTTGTTCTTTAACTTAGATACGATTTGTTTCTAAATCATTCCTTATTTCGTTCAAATATATCTTCATCCAAAGATGCAAATTTTTATTATCAAGAAACTATATAGGTACATATGTTATATTCTCCAAGTCGCTTTAATTTTTTTAAAAACAAATTTATTGAGTTGCAAAACTTACGTGAAATGAAAAATTCACTACTCTATAACTACTTTCCTAATTTATTTAAATTCACCGGTTACTTTTCTATTTCGTTTCTTCCATCACGCCTTTTGATCTCTCGCTGCTGAACAAGCTCGAATTTATATCAGGGAGGACATAAGAGGACCTTCTTAGAAATTAAATCCTTAAAAAATAATATGAAGAACTCGCCACCGCGATAAAAAAATATCAAAAAGGGGAATATCAAAGACGCCGCCGCTTTCGGCGTATTGACCAAATTTTAGAATTTCATTATTACCAGACAGGACCGTCTTCACGTTCCATGTCGTGAACAAGCTCGTAACAATATGATACATTAAATAAACGTCAGCATTATTTCATGGATTTTGCCACGTAGCGACTTTCCGAAGAAAATACGGAACGCAGCGCGCGAAACAATCAATTCATTGCAAGAAACATTTGATCTACTATTAATTTCACGAAATAGACCTGTGTGACTTGATACCTTAAGATTGTGTCCTCAATTCACAAATAAACACTAAAATAAAGAGGTTATGTATGATTTGTAACATTATAATCACTGTGGGACAAGAATACGAGTTTATACTAACTAACGGAAAATATACTTTTGAGGGTTGGAGTATTATGAAGAATCAAAACTAAAATAATTGTGAAGCCAAAATGTTGCAAATTTTATCTGTTAATTTTATTTTAATTTGCACGCAGTTTGAACTTAGATTTGAAATTATCGGAATTCTGATACATTCATGTGAACTAACTAACTTGACAATATTTTTTTGTAATTATCCATCAGTCCAAAAAAGACATTTGCTGTTTAGGAGAGAAATTAATATGCTTTTGATGTTTGTATAAATTTATCATTAAGGCTTATCGTTTATATGCGTAGCAACCGGTAATCAAATGAAACGTGTAGTGAAACAACAAATTTGTCAAATATTTGAATTATAGCGTTGGCAACATGAATTTGCATATTATTTGTTTTTTATAATCTCAGTAGTTTTCAAGTGTATTAGTTGAATGCATACTACACTATAAAAAGCCGCACAAGTAATTGCTTCAATCGAAAATGAATTTGGTCAGCGAGCTGCTATTAGACAATTGGATATGACCCACGTGGCGGTTCGAAGAGTGTACCAGCGTTATGAGGAGACTGTATCCTTTCATTGGCTACCTAGAACAGGTAGAAGGCGATTTATAGACGCTCGTGATGACCGCTTCATCCACAACATTAAGAAATCGTCACCTTAACGCCGTTCAAGTGCAACGATAGCATGAAGTGCGAGGTGTAACTATTAGTCAATAGACAGTAAGATGAATACCACAGGAAAATAACCTATTCCTTAAAACACCATTGAGTCCAAAACTCACTTCAGCTCATCGGCAAGCACGTCTGCGTTTTGGAACTATAGTGATCTGTTCTCAGAGACCAGAATTTGCCTCCATGGTAGCAACCTAAGAAAGAAAGTGTACCGAAGACCAAGAGAGCGATTTTCAGATTCCTGATTTTAAGAGCGGAGTGCATATGATTCCTATATGATGTGGGGTGCAATTTCTATAGGAGCACGAACCGAGCCTATGTTTATTTGTAGGTGCGACGAGTCTTCACGGAAGAAGAGGTTTAACGGCTGATAAATATAACGAGGAAACTTTAGCAATTCATGTGGTAACTTACGTTGACTATATTGGAGACGGAAACACCGCTAAAATCGGACAAGGGGCCAGAAACAATAGCTAAGATGATTCGTTTATGTGAACATCACAGAATAGTTGTATGACTACATTAGTTTTTCAATTTTACAGCTGACGTTATTTGTTTTTATTCTTCAAGAAAACAAAACAATATGGGATATATGCAGATATAGTTTGAAGACATTCGAACCCTCTCTGTTGAATGTCGACAAAAAGGCGACTGGCTCTTTCCTGCCCATTCGTTTGCTCTGCTTGGAGTCAGTCAACTTTGTCAGTTTCATGCAAGCTTTGATGTGAGAGCAACATTTTCTCAGTTTTTTCCAATACCCGAATTTATACATTTCTTGGAAAGTTGAAGAAATCAATTGAACGAGAAGACAGAACGAGAAGACAATTGTTTCCATTTTTCTAAAATCCCTTTTGACGTTTTAGAAATTAATGATGAAGAGGAGTTAATTGCACCATTAAAACCAGGTGAAAGAATATACAGTATTATATTACCAATGAGGAGTTTTTCAATATACTATATGAAACTCACACCAGAATAGATCACGGAGAAAGAATATGTATGCTTAAAGAGTTGCAAAATAAATACAGAAATATTATATAGAAAATTGTTATTAAGTATTAAAATTTATGCAAACAGTTTCAAACGAAACACAGTGTTCATAATGGTGTATCAAGATCATTTGTTTGTTCATATAACAGGTACGTGTTTGCGACTTCTATAAACTCACAAATGAAAATGGGATCTTCAAGCAGCTTTACACACGTAATCAATTCGTAGTGAATTCGTAGTGTGTAAAAAAAGTTACTTTCTATAGATGAGATTATTTTCAAGAAATTTCACCGTAAGAAGCAAATGATTCGAGAAGCGGTGGTAAATCAATGCAGTTGTGAAAGCAGTGCATTAATGTGCAGTTCAAAGTGTCATAGCGGCTTAGGCTATTATATTAAATAAGATTTGAATCACATAGTTTAGTAAGTTTTTCATTCCTATTATTTCATTTTTTCATTTAGAACATACTATATAATTAGTTTTGAGCTTCTATTATTTTCCTTTCTCATTTTTAATATTTTGTGTGTTATGAGCTTTTAGTCATTTCTCTCAGAAAGACGGGTGAACATTTTATCGCGACTAAATTACGCAAAAGAAGATATAAATATCAGACATATTCAACATTTACCATTAGAGTATGGTGAATGTCGACATTTATCGGTGCAAGTCAGAAATAAGGGTTTTTAGCGAATATTTCGGACATACACTAAGCGATTATGTGAATGTTGATATTCACCGATGAAATTCGACGTTATCCAGATTTTGGTATTTCACCATAACAGTATACTCAATAATATTTTCCTTAAGACATAATGACACCAGAATATTGTAATTTCTTGGGTATAGAACAAAATTTCTCTCAGTATATCGTTTCTGAACTGTCACTTGTTTTTGAATTTTACTAATAATTTTCAAAACTATTTTCAATATCAATTCCTTTTCTTCGTCTGTCATATCAATTCCAGATGCTATTTCATTGACTGCAGAATTCAATCACTCGATAGAATGTTGCAACGTATCATTTATGCAAATTTGCCAGGCGATTTCTCGTGAATGGTTAGGTTACATTCAACGTAATTGGAGTTTTTGTTCCAGGTTGGTTTACACAATACTCGTAGACAAGAGTTATGTCTTTCTCACAATAATGCATTTGTTTGCCTAACCCCGCATATTTTGTTAACTTATTTATAGGTTCAATCTAAAAGGTCTGGTTCAATATTTATTATGCAATTCGAATAAATATTTTCATACCTCCCACAGCTTCGTCCAATATATTTCAACATCTGTTTTTTGTTCATCTATCTTCAAGACTTCTTCTACTTTTCTACATATTACTAATGTCTTTGTCTTATACATTCGTTTCTTCTAGTATTTTCATCATAAGGTCCGAAAGATGGAGGCAGAGTTTATTATTATATGTATATCTCTGTATAAAGACTTTGAGGATCAACAAGGATCAACAAAAATTATCTGTCGCTGAGACTACTTCTGAATTCAAATGTTGTTCGATAGAGGCATCTTAAAGGAGAAATGAATATAGTTATAAATGTGTGAAAAACGATTATTTGAATATTATTCCAACATTATCAGTTCTTTTGGATTGGGCTATTAGGATACCGATGAAATTTGTCCTCATTACTTTGAGTAACTTCACAGTTGTAACGTTTAAACCCATAGCTTTATTTATTTTAACTTGTTGAGAGCATGCTAAACTTCGCTATTTAAAACAGAGCATTTGTCGATTTATATCGATACAAAGAAGTTTTGTTCTAGATGTAAGTATACTGGGTATATTAGAATTTTCTCATCCAATTTTGTTATTTTGTTATATTATAGTGTTGCTTATTCTCCTTATTACGTACAAGAGTGTGTCTCTTTTTCCCACTCAACTTATAGAATTGACTCTTCTTTTGTTTTATTTTCGTCGATGTGATGTTTTAGTAATCGTAATCGTTGTTCTACCAACAATTCCAATATTTGTCCAGTCACCATGTCTGGTGAAAAATATTATTAATAAACATAGATTACTATATTTTTGAAGGTTTACGCTACATTATACATGTACTTTTGCGTATATATAAATTATATATATATATATATATATATATATATATATATATATATATATATATATATATATATATTAGAATTCTGTAGATACTTATAGAAAACATGCAGTTGACGAATAGGAACAGATGATATGTGAGTGAAATAGATGTTAAGAGTTCTAAATTTGAGCATATTCTATAGATAGTATCTTCGCTAGATTTTCTACAAATAGGATAAATGCGAGTCAAACTACAGTTGAGGATACACTATTTTGAAGCGATTAGAGATTAGAACGAAAATCGATACATTTATCTACAAATGAGCTGTGCTTTGTTTAACGAGGAACGTTTCTCATCAAATGGCGAAATTAACCGAGAAGACTCAATATTTCATACCAGGTCGTTTGAAATGGTCAGTTAATTGTAAGCGTTTGACAAAATATTTTTATGTGATAACAAAGTTCATAGTAGTATATATAATGTTTTGTTAATGGATTAAGGAGGCATACAAATTCCTATAGAATATGGGTAACTTGACACAAAGAAAGTGTCAATCAAAGGAATATATAGAGAATCATTTTAATTCGGTTAACAGATTTTTTCTTCCACAATCATGAACAATTTTTTTTCCTTCAAAATAGAGATTAATCGTTTTCTTTGAGAGGATTGTATGATGTTACGGGATTAAAACAGATTTTGTGATCCAATTAATTATTGGGTATAAATAACAGATATAAAATAAAACCTGAAGCCAAAGGAGAACCCAAGGAAGAAATATCTAGTCGACTAGATTATGTAGGGTGTTCCAAATAAGGTTAGGTTATGTAGAACACTAACAAACATTTGAGGAGTGCTTAATGAAAAAATTTCACATAGCCCTATAGAAAGCATTGAAGAAAACAAATCTATACATATTTTTCACGACTTTGTCGAAGCTACTAACAGCATTATAATGAAATTTGACACAACTATGTTTTGGAAGCTGTTACATTGCAAAATTTGTTGATATATCTGACTCTACTAGAGGGCGCTTCGGAGTATGATTCGTACCAATCAGTATTGGACACATTTTCGAAGCTAGATTTATTGGTCAAAATTTCAAGTGAAAATAATTCTTCGTCTAATTATTCCTCTTCAAGTACGATGAGTAGCAGTCTACTCTCTTCCATTCTTCTCTTTAATACCAAAAAAGCAAACACTATTTGTTACTGGGACATAAATCCAAATTAATCTTGCAAAATGAGCTCCTAGTTTATAAAATCATCTTCAAGCCAACATAGGTAGCTGTAAAGTATAACGCACAATCGCTGACGCACCGTAGTTTACACCCAATAATAAATTAGAAAAGAACAAGTAAATTCTTTCGAAGAAGATATACATGCTTACAGTGAACGAAACAGACTTAACAACCAGAGATTAAAAATAAAACCATTAGACTCGACCTATTGTTCTTGAATATATATATATATATATATATATATATATATATATATATATATATATATATATATATATATACATATATACATATGAACACAAAATAATTATCAAAGAACAGTGAAGAATGATGTCGTGGAACATTAGTCCCAAACATATTCAGACTACATAACAACCAAGTTGTTTATAGTATTAATTAAAGTACGTATATTTCAATATAGTTACTAATTGCTTTTTCTTCAACAAGCTTTTAGTTTTGTGGTTTTTGTGAATTCTGATACTGAATAATCATAATATAATCGTTTGAGAAATCGAACATTCAAGTTACATGGAGAAGAATCTAGAATATTCTAAAAATTAATACGCGAGATCATATTTGGTAAACATCTGTCAGCATTTATTTTAATATAAAAACACCTTTATTGAATTAAGTAATATGTGTTTTTGTGTTGATGAATTTTTTTTAAATAAAAATTCGAAAGTTAAATATATGATTGGCGCAATCGGACTAGGATTCGTGCGGTCGCGAATTTTACGCATAGTACGGTGAAAGACTCGACTAAGTATTTCAATACAGAAGCGCGAATCTCTACGTTTTCTTCGAAAGACATCAGATCGCTGTGCCAAGTCTCCTTACTTTTACAATTTTGCCTCTTTTCACATTAAATTTATCAATCAGTTGAGTAAGGAAGAGATAATTTATTAATATTTAAATACTAATTATTTCCATACTGTCAAATATTTTATTAAATACATAAAAAAATTAATATAAAAGAAGAGAAAAATAATCCAGATTCATCAAAAATGACAACGGTATATCCAAAAATACATACATTATTCAGAATGATCATGATATAAATAAAATATCTAAAGGAAAAGCAGAAATCATGGTCGGAAATAGGATAGAATTAATTAGACGGCCAAAAATTAAAGAAGGACTAATACAACTAATAATAATATTAATAATAAATCATAACAATAATAATTATTATAATAGAAACCATTTTAATTATCTACGAAACAACAATTGATGAATGAAAATAATGATAACAAAAACAATACTAATTTTCCTAGTCAACCAATTAATATAAACCCAATACCGACGCAACTACCCAAGTAACGCCCAGGTGTTTGGACCTAGAAAAAATGTTGGTAGGTAATTTTGAATATTTGAAAATGATAATGATCAAGCCGTAAATTTTCGGAAAGAGAATCTATCCAATCGGAATTTAATAAAAAATACTTGAAATAAATATTACTTCTAATAATTCATTACCACAAAGTCAAAAACTAATAGAATCAAAATTAAATCATTCTAAAGAAAGAAATGAACAAGTAGAACTAGATCTCGGTAGATTATTTGAAGAAGAAGATAATGATGATCAATTGAATGTAACGGAAAAGAGCTCGGAAGAAAAGATTAATGGTAAAAGAAATGAATAATGATACAATAGAAGAACTAGAAGTAGAATTATTTGATAAAGTGAAGTTAGACGTAAAATTACAATATACGGGGTTATATGAATTAAAAGTGAATAGAAATAATACTGAAATTGAAATAAAAGAAAATGGAATTGAATGAAAAAATAATTGAAATAAATAATGATACGACAGTGGAAGAGAAGGATATAAATAATGATATATTATAGAACCTGAATTAAGTACAAATATATTGCATATAAAGAATCATATGATATAATATGATAAAAGAGAAATGAACAATGAAAATGAGAAAATTTAGATTGATTATGAAACAATTAACTTTCAATTTAATAAGAATAATAATGAAATAAGTCTAAGATCCTTGAATGAAGCATTTATTGCTATACTAAATGAGAAGAGAATAGAAGAATAATTTGGAAGCATAAATATTATCTTTCTTTGAAGTAGTACACAAATCGAGAAATTATAAAATGGACTTTTATAATAAGACCTTTCTTGAATTGAATTTAGTTTAATATTTCAATGTTTTTAAAATAGCAAATCTCTCATATTTAACAATAACATGAAAATGCATCTATCTTTTGATACGGTCAAGCATATCCCATTTCAAGTTAATAATCCATTAAACTATATCTCTCAACACGAATTACAGTATAAAATAACAGCTGACCGTGGTTCAGAGTTGAAGAACAATGACCTGCGAGACTTTTGTGGATTGAATAAAATTGAATTACATCATATAACAGCAAAAAATAGCAATTCTAATTCACCTGTTGAAAGATTTCATTTCAGTTTAATTGAACATTTTCGTTGTTTAAGAAAAAAAATGAAGATTTGACACCAGATCAATTAATGACACATTCAATTCTTGCATATAATAATTCTATTCATTCTGTTACCCAATTTACACCCTTTGAAATAATTCATATAGTTCATATAAATAATCCGGATCCTTTTTATTTAAATTCTGAAGTAAACGAAAGAATAATTAATAAAAGATAAGAATATAGATTTGATCCTCCCTTATATTTAAATCAAGAAATAGCATATATTAGAATCAAATTTTGAGATAAAAAATTACCTAAATTAAAAAAGGCTGAGGTTACAAAAGACTGTTGTACTTCATGTTACAGAATGTTACAGAAAAATGAAGTTAGCAACGTTGATAATATTTTTGTCATTATTTATTAGAAGACTAAAACTGAAGATGTAGAAGTTACACAGATAAATAATTTGTTACTACCAGTTAATTTGGGACCATGTAAACTTATATATACCAAACAAACTTCCATATATTACAGAGAAAGAGAAATTCATAAGCAAATAGAAAATTTAAAACAATATTTTTATTATTTAAAAAATAGTTTAATACAAGCGAATACAACAAATCCTTTTTCGTACCATAACTTGGCTGAACAAATGATTAGCAGAACAAAAGGTTTATTTGACATTTTAGATAGAAAAACAAAAAATAATTATCCACATATTAGATTAAAAAGAGGTTTAATAAATGCTGTAGGCAAAATAGGTAAATGGCTTTTTGGAACTCTCGATTCGGATGATGGAGAAAGATAACGCAATAAAAAAAATCAAAAACGAATAATTCATGAAGCAAATCTACAAAGATCATTGCATAAAAAGTTGATTGATCATTATAATAAATAAAAAATAAACTTCATAATAATTTAGAAAAGTTTCATATATCATTGGAAAACAAAATAATAACTTTGAACAATTTCATTACCATTTTATAGTACAATTTAATTACACTAATTGATTATATTGAAAACGCAATAACATTTTCTAAATTAAAAAGAATCCATAGTTGAGTAATATATAGTCAAGAAATTTCAGAAATGATGAAATATTTAAATACTCTATAAAGACAAACAAATTCCAAAATTTAATGATATTCTAACATATCTATTTTTGGGCTCACAAGTAACCTTTTCCAAATCCAAAATAATCTTTGCTACCCATGTTCTAAGGAGAAGTAATTTTGATTAAATAAGAAGGTCCTGTTTTTGAAAAAAAAATATTATTGGAAAGAAAAATTTATAATCAAAGACAATTATTGTACTATAGAACTGTTAAATGACCGCTCTCCTACAAACTGTTTTGTTAGTGATGTCAATCTTCATGAAACTATAATAAAACAAGTGTAAAAAGTGAAATTTTAGTAATTCCAAATTTAGAAACGTGTTATCCAAATGTGCTTCGGTCCGTTATTTAGAAATAAAACATCCATCAATTATTAGAATTCCAAGAAATTGCAGTATTCAAATAAAAAACGAGATTTTTCCAACTAATTCCCAAATTAAAAAGGGAAAATCAATAATCTCACCAAAATTGGAATTTAAGTTTTTAAATAATCAAATATACAAATCACCGAATTAAGTAGAATAGATTTTGAGAAACTTAATGAAATAGATAAAATTGAAAAAAAAAACAAAATGAAGTTATTATAACAAATATATGAAGTATTATCTAACTTTTAATTAGAAAAAACTGGCAAAATTAACATGAATATTTTATGATGTCGCCGCCATGTTCCGCTCAGTACTTAGGGTAAGGTACCTAGTCATTGGCACCTTAAGCGTAGGTGCAAAATGAAATTCAAATTTCTTGACTATGGAATATTTTGTTATATTGACTTTTTTTTATTTATATACAAGAAACTTAGAGCTTTATCTAAATGTTTACATCATAAAAATATTCTCATGACACTTTTAACAAAAATTTTTTTTGTACAAACATGTAAGATTCAGGAGTTATTGGCACCTAACGCTAGTCATTGGCATAGCTATCACTGTGGTCATTGGCACATATTTATACAATGTTGGCACCTTGAGGAGCCAGTTATTGGCATCCCAAATTTGAAATTTTTGAACTGTGGACAACAATGTACACTTAAATATAACAAAAAATAACTGGAGTTGTGGATATAATTTTTTTATTAATTAAAGCTTTTTGGATTGACATGATTTGCATAGAAAATGCTCTACATATAGATTGTGTTTTTTAAGGCATCGGTAATGGTAAATTCGAATACACTTTTCAAATTTGATGGTAAAATTGTAAATTGTAGAATTGGAACAGCATATATAACATAACCCTTTATTTACGATTTTATTGTTTTTTGGAGGACCTTGCTCTTGAGATGTTCCATCTTCAGATAAATTTTTTTCATCAACTTTAATTTTATCTGTTTTAATCTGATCAACATTTTCTTTCACGTATTCTTCTGTCTGTTTCGTGTACTCGTTATGTTCAAGTGCCGATGATAAATTTCTGATGTGTGTTTTCTTTTTTAACGCTTTTGCTTTTGAAGATTTGGTAGCAACATTCAATTCTCTCTTCTTTTTGTTCTCTTCTTTCTTTTTTTCTTTTTCAATTTTTTCTTTTTGCTTGTCTTCTTGGATTTTTTTCATCCGGTAGATGTAATGACAAAAGGTATTCTTTCGGTGGCTTCAAAAAACAAAAACAAATATTCTGCAATCGGTTTTGTTGGGGTTCCAATTTCTTTGTTCCATGTTAGATGCTTCAAACTCACCTGAACAACTGGGAGATTGTAAAGATCGTTCAGAAATATTTTTGGACTCAATGTCATTGTGATTGTATTCATTGTCAAGTGAGTTGGATTCAGTATAGTCGTCTCGTCCTAGTGTTATATCCTCAAGAATTATAATTTTTTTGTTTACACCAGCAGATGATGTAGATGGTTGACAGAAATCTGCGCTGACAATTGGCATTTCATATATTTGTTCTTCTGTAAATGGAAGTTGCTCTTGCAGTTGGGTAGGCTCTGCTAAATCTATATCATAAATTGTAACAGCAGAATCGTTTTCTTCATCATTATGGTAATCCTCGTGGTAATTATTTGTTAGCTTTTTAAAAATATTTACTAATAGCCCAAAGTCTTCATTTGAATTATCTACGTTTTTGCCTTAATTTGCTCTAACTTTTCAACTCCGATTATTTCAACAAAGTCATCGTAAGTGACGCTGGAACAGCCCTCAACATTTTGTTGAATAGGTTGTTTAATATTAGTTGATTTGCCAAGACACTTAGAAAAATCTATTCTATTCACATCCCACGGACACAAACCACAAGCTTCAAAGCCATTTAAAATAGAAGTGGTTTTTAGACTTGCTACAGCTTCTTTGAGAATAGGAGCTAAATGAACCTTATTTAACTGAATAAACGGGTTACTTCTCCTCCACTTTAAAACTGCTAATTTCCAAGCATTCTTTAAAGGTTTAAAACAAGAAACATCTGCCGGCTGTAGCAGTCTTGTGGCACTTGGGTATAAGGCGATAAGGATTATTTGTAGTTTGGAACATAAAGTGCTGAGTTCGTACGTCATGTGGGTTTTATGCCCATCCACAAACAAAATTATAGGAAATGTTTTGTTTAACAAGATGAGGATGAAGCACGTTTGAAATATAATCAAAAAATAGTTCCGACTTCATCCACCCGTTGTCACTAATTCCTAAGCCCCAATCGCCTGGCACGCTATTAACAATATTACTAGGAAGTCTTTTGTACGGATAGATGACCATTGGCGGTGTGACAGCACCAGACGCTGCAAATGTAAACATCACCGTCAAATTAGCTTTAGCGAGTCTCTGATTTATCTGATAAACGTTTTTTGAGCCCCGGGGAGCAATGACTTTTTCTTCTTTAGGGCATAAAAGGAAACAAGTTTCGTCGCCATTGTACACCCTTTCCGGGTCGTTTAGAATTTCAAAATAGTTTTTCTCTTTCAAATACTTTTCTATGCCATGAAACCAATTTCTAATGTCGTTTTCAGAAATAGCACTGCTGGCTTTGGTGACTGCTTCCGGTGTTCGATTAACGAGGTTTGGGTGTTTGTTTAAAAATGCTTTTACCAGTGTCTTCCTGGAGTATTGTCCTTAAATGGAGTTGGCCGAGGATTCAGGTCTAAAAACGTTTTCACAGATGCCTGCACATCGTTTTTTCGTCTTTTTTTTCTATAGCTATCAATAATTCACTGCTCTAATGTATTTTCCTCTTCTTCTGTCAAGTAAGACGAAGGACCGTGGCGAATTTTCTTAAATTTTTCACTCAAGCGGTACTGTAGAGTTGGTCTAGGAATTCCATATTTCACAGCTGCTTGTTTTTTTGGCATCCCATTTTGAATGTCCACCAAAGCTTTTTGTATCAGATTTTCGTCGTATCCTGTGACATATTTGGATTTTTCTCTAACTTTCGGCATTGTAGTCTATTAAAAAAGAAAAAAATGTAGAAAAACTTACTTAAAGTTCAGTCAAAAGAAAATAAAATTAATTTTTGAGCTTTTTTAAAGAAATTTATGTGTAGAAGATTGCTCATTTAAATAATGTTAAAATTGTTTAGAAACAACATAACGTCTTTATATAATTGACTTTATTGCCCAAAAACCGTTTAAAAGTTTGAAATTTAATTGTTATTCAAAAATTTCATATGTGCCAATCACTAGACACACGCTAACTGCAGATTGCACTAGTTATTGGCACGTATGCCAATAACTACTCACACAAATAATTTTGTACCTAGTAATCGGCATCCACAAAATTAACAAAATTTAACAACATTTTCCTAAGAATCAACTGTATTACTCACTGAGAATACAGTGCCATCTAGTATTAGATAGCGAAATTTAAAGCTAGTAATGTAAAGAAATCTTGTAAATGTGATAAATGAAGAGAAATGCCAATCACTCGGCCAGTGCCAACTATTAGGTCTCTTACCCTAATATTCACGTATTGCGTATCATTTGGAAGGAAAATATATGCGATAACCGTTTACTATATCGCTATAGCCTACAAAGATTCCCAAGAAACTTTTGGCATCTAGTTTTTTTCTTTTCTCTTTGTGAATGTGTATGTAATTCTCTGAAAAATTTGATATCAAAGTTTCTTTTGAACCAAAGTTTATATGGGGTATCTTTTCTGTTCGAATTGCATCCAACTCTATTGAGAACAAAAACTGCTGCATTTAAGGCATTTGCCCAAAGGTTTTTATCTAAGTTTTTACTGCGCAGCATTGTTCTTATTGTTTCAAGAAGAGTTCTCATGTCTCTTTCCGCACGTCTATTTTGTTCTGGAGTGTAAGGAAAAGTTTTCTCGTGTATGATCCCCTTACTATCCCCTTACTATCTAAGCATTTTAGATTTTTATTGACAAATTCTAGGCCATTGTCTGTTCGAAGTCTTTGTATTTGACATCCTGTCTGATTTTTGGTCATTTCAATAATTTTTTCAAAATTATCGATAATTTCTGATTTTTGTTTTAAGTAAAATACAAATCTATATCCTGAAAAATCATGTTTAATACCTTGCTTGTCTGAGTGATGCTACTTTAAAGGGACCACAAAGATCAGCGTGCATAAGTTCACAGGTGTTATTGGCTCTTGAGTTACTCAATTGGAAAGGTAATCTGTATTGTTTTCCTAAGAGACAATCACTACAATGTGGATTATCTTGTTCTTTATATTTTATCTCATGTTTCTTCAAAGTTTTTTAGAATGTTCGAAATTTGTATGTGTTAATTTTTTATGCCAATCTGTTAAACTTTCTATTACATAACATTCTTCCATTTTATTTTCAGCCAACACAGTTTTCGAGACAGTTTCCTTGTTAATAATATCAAGCAATTTCATAACATATGAACTATTATCTTCTTTTTCACCTTTTAAAATTTCTTGGTTATTTTTTGAAACTATAACCTTATTTTCTTTAAACAGGACATCGCCCCCATTTTCAACAACTGCATTTACTGAAAGCAAATTTCTTATCAACTCTGGCATTATTCAGTACGTACTTTTCACCTGCTGTATTTCATTTACCAATGGCTTGCATTTTCTCATTTTTTTTTCGCAACAAATATATCATTTTTGTGTTTTCTCTGCAGTTAAAGATTTCTACACTGCTGATCAGGTAATGTAGATAGAATCTTGGACATGAGCATATTTTCATCAATGCTTTGTTTTAAAGTCTTCAAACGGCAGCATAGGTTCTCCATTTTACTGATATTCAAGCTAATATCAGTATTTTTCTCATATTTAAAATTGCATAAGGTTACATTTTTGTTACTCGTTTTCTCTCTGAAAAATACCACATATTTTTTTGAACATTTCATGTGAATTTTCATAATTTAAAATATGCATCATGAGGTTTTTATCGATTGTGGTAACTATAGTTTTTTGTGCCTGAGGATCCTTCTTTTTCCAGTCGATTTTTTTGTTTTCTTCAATCAAATCCTCAAGCTTTAGTGCCATCAACAATCTCATATAAGCTATTTGCCTTAAATAAAATTATAATTTGGAATTTCCATAATTCAAACGATTCACAGTCTTTTGTTGATCAAGGACCAATCCTCCAAATACGCCATTTTCTAGCACTGCCCACTGCACTTTTTTTTATTATTTTCCGGTTATTTCTATCACGAAGATTTTTTTACAGTTTTTAGATTACATAGGTTTTAATTTTTGCGCACAAACGGGTCTGAGCCCATAACCTGAGGTTATTATAACGAAAATACGAAATATTATCTAACTTTTAATTAAAAAAATTGGCAAAAGTAACATGAATATTTTATGAGCAACAAACCGCCGCTATGTTCCGCTCAGTACTTAATATTTACCTTTTACGCATGAGGAGGTCATTATAACAAAAAAATATATAGCTAGAATGGGTGGTGCCATTTACAAATTATGGTTCACACCGAACTACTTCAGCTGTTGCTAAATAATCTCATTGAATTAGGATTCATGAAATACAAAATTCACAAAGGCATGTGTCAATCGGACTATTTTCAATAATAATAATAATAATTTGTGTAATTATTTCATTATTTTGGTTAATACGAAAATTTAAAGGAAGAAAATTGAAGAAAAGTAGAAAGTAGAATATGAATTTGAAGAAAGAATTGGAGCCAGAGAACAGAATTTGAACTACATTATGTTTTTAAAAGAAAATTTAAACTTCCAGGTTTAATTAAATTACATTCAAATTTTTATTTACGTTAGACTTTATTTGGTCTATTTACATAAATTTAGTCAACTAAAAAACAGAAAAACTTTTATAGATATATTTTTTTTGGAGTGGCATGCTATTAATGGACGTAGAAAAAGTATAGTACGTTACATGAGTTGTAAACCCATTACGCACTCGCTACGCTGCGCGGCTTCGTGCATAAAATTTTTCACTTCGTGCGTAATGGGTTACTTACAACTTTTGTTACGTAATATACTATGACGGATGATGTTATGAGGATGAAGTTATCAATTATTATGCATTATGTGAATTGAAACACTTTGTTGCTGTAAATTCGACCGGTATATCGAATACATGTAAAAAAAATGAGATTCTTGTAAAGTTATACAAAAATTCATTATCCGGTGTATTTGATTTTCTCTTACCATAAGAAAACTGTCAGTTAATGATATTTATGATAATAACTCAACAATAAGGTTGTTGCTGTTGGTAAGATTAGATATTGTTGATCAAAATGTACTCAAATATTGAATGAACCGACATTTTATCTACTTTAAGCAAGTGTTCAGGAAACTCTAGTGCAGCTGCTCTCCATTACACAAAAAGCTTCTTAGATCTTAAAAAATATCTTAAAAGCTATTGAATAACTTTGCCGAGAGAATAACAGCAATGCGAGACCAAAAATATTAATACAAAAATACATATTGGTCATTTTAGCGTTTTTAAATATTAAAACAATAAATGAAACTTGTGGTGATCTAATCAATGATAAAATAAGAAAGTTAAAACTATAGGTTTTGATATATGCCTTCTAAAGTTTGAATGAACATTAATTGAAGAGAAATAACTCGGAAAATGATAATAACAAAGAGTTTCCTGAAATTTTATTAAAAATTTTCATTTCAGAAAACTAAATCTCTAAAAAATATAGGAGGAAATGAGAAAAGGTTTCCTTATTTTATCCATTTGTATTTGAGGTATAATGATAGGTGTGATTGGAAGAAATTTAAAAAATTTCACGTTTCTATATTTACCTTTTATCTTGTAGCGGTGATATTTTTGAAGAGGTAGAGCTGAGTAATATTGTCATAAGAAAATCCTATCATAACAAAATAATACAATAAATGGGAACAAGAGAACAATTATTTTGATATACAGGGTTTTGACACGAAGTAGACTTGTTGTGTTCAAATAACTTTCTCACTATTCGTCTGGTTTTAAGAATAATCACAAGAAAACATCGAGAAAAAAAGGTTATTCTCAATAAAATATGTTGCAATCCCTCTAAACTGTACTAATTCACAAAATATCACATTGAGAAAAAATTAACTCAGAATATGATGATGTGAATAAAAATATTCTCATTTCATAATGGATTTAGAGGTAACAAATAGCATATAAAGAGAAATTGAACTGAAAAAAAAATATTTTTTGTTGCGTGCAATCTTCAATTTCACAATTAAGATAGTTGTCCTGTTCCCTAGTTTTTCATCCTCTAGATAGAAACATTTGTTCAAGAAATAAAAATACAATCCCTACAGAAAAATATTTTTAAGCTTATCTCACTCTCTCATTATTCGTTCATAATCAAAGTGATTAATTCTATCAGTTTTCAAATAGATAGAAAATTCAGAGAAGGAGGAACGAATGAATTGCCAAAGTGACACTAGTCTACTTTTGGATTGTAATTTGGAAAAGTTATGACATCGAATTCATCGGTTACAGAAAATAATAATAATAATAATTGTACTTTTAGTAGTTATCATGTTATGGACGTTCGTCATGCTGTCAAAACTTAATATATTTCGCTCTGTTCTGGTTAACAAACTCTCACGATTTCTGTTTTCAAAATCATTTAACATATTTTAATATAGAAATTGTTTTATTTTGTGAAAATAGGATTCTATATGTCTAACATTGATTTTTACAGTTTGGTTCATTCACAAACATCGAGAATAACGAACATCGAGGTCTGTAGCACTGAATATTTCGAATACTGTTATTACTTCCTGTAACATAGCATTTTATAGTGATTCCCGCTGTAAATAAATGAACAATGAATAGAATTCACAATTATATGCATCAAAATATATGTTTTCTTATGAGAACTAACCTTTTTTTTTAACTTGAAAATCGATATGCTTCTTTTATGAGTTGGTGAACTTTGTGTGAAGTATTTCTTCCAGGTGAAGTTTTCTTTAGTTCTTTATCCTAATTTTTGGAAGTGGTGAGACTGGTCCCGAAATAATTTCTCCATGGCTATCAAATAGGTTCCGAAGCTCCAGCTCCATGGTATTTTTATGAAGCAGGGAGTTTTGATTTTGGCTTCTTCTGGAAATGCTGGACTTTAATGTGCTAAACTTATAATTCCAATGACTTCTTTTCATCAGGAGCATCAGCTTTCATTTGGACGATCTATATCAGTGAGAATAATAGTGAATTTGCTTGATCTGATCATATTTTCTTCTAACATTTTTTTCAATTTGTAGTTTGACTCCTTCTTTATGGGTAGCAATATTTTTTGTAGTAGCCTTAAAAAAATGAATAGCTTTTCGGCATTTTTCGATTTAATTGTGAATTTGGAAAATCGATATTCAATGTAGGCAATGGTGATAAACCTAATTCGATTAAACAATTATAAATACAATGAGATTTATTTGCATGTAACGTAATATTTTTATCTTCATTAAATAAAATAGTTATAGAAATATAGTGACATGACGATTCAAAGAACGTGGAAACAAGGAAAGATTCATTAAATTCATACTACGATAAAGAGATTAAGTTACTCAGGTATCCAATAATAGTTTTGAAGCATTTTATATTTAAGTGTAGTAATTTCCTTTTGTCGAACGAATTGTGATACTTTCAAGTTTTTTCGTCGAGAAGTGAATCTTCCTGATATTTTTTTCATAATTGTCATCGTTGTATTCACGGTAATCAACATTATTGTTGTAGTTTTCTTGGCAAATGTTATCTGTATTATTTTTGTTATCAAATCAAAGTGTTCCACATTAAACTATGGTTCGGACACGCTCACGATTTTGAGGTGATTGTTCTTGAAAGTTTTAAAATTTAGGTTCGGCTCTACCGAATACTGTCATTAAAAAATATTTAAATATTTATTGAACTAGGTGGTTTTTTCCATTACAGGACTGAAAGCTGGAGCTCCAAAAACGGGATCTTTCAAAATTTATAGAAAAAATTAATTTCATAACAGGATCTGAAATCAAGACGATTTGAAAACATCGTAGGGGATAGGGATATAATTCAATATTCTTCGTAGTATTAAAGTAGTTGTTTTCTCCTTTGAGGAATGGCAAACCAATAGATATCACGGTTTTCAATTACTGAGGATGCCTAATATATCATCAAAGAAATTGGTATATATATATATATATATATATATATATATATATATATATATATATATATATATATATATATATATATATATATATATGTTTCTGAATCTTCTTGATTTTTTTGGTGTCTTCTGTTTTCAGTTTAGTTTAGTTTCAGCCTTTTTCCTCAAATTACACCACCATTGACGTAGTTAAATCTATAAAATTCTTAGGGCTGGTTATGGAGAATTCCTTGAAATGGGAGTTACATATCGCTGTCTTATTAAAAAAATTGAGCTCCTCATGTTTTGCGCTGAGATCAGTTTCCAAAGAACTGAACTTATCCACCCTCTTAACAGTTTATTATGCCCTTATTGAGTCGCATCCTCTGATATGTCATTCCCTTCTCGGGTACATGTGGTGCGCCTTAATTTGTGCGAATATTCAAACTACAAAAGAGAGTTGCTAGATATTTACTCGGACTAAACAGCAGGGCTCACTGCCAGGACTTCTTTAAAAGATTAAAAACTTTGACTCTTCATTCATCTTTGAATCCGTTTGCCTAATTAGTAAGCACACTTCTCCAATTTCAGAAAGATCGTTATACGGCTATCCACAGGAACGCAGAGCATCTAACTACTCCAATTGAAGTTAAATCGATATAATATTTTCCCGCATTTCGCAATAATTTGAGGGCATATTTACTGGAAAGTGCCTTCTTCTCTGTAAACTACTTCTATTCTAATAATAATATCCAATTCCGGGCATGCTGCATATTGGTTTAATTTTGCTATACTATGCTATACTATACTAATTATTACCTATAATTTTGTTATTCATTATGATTTCCTTCTGTATATAAAAATTTTATTCTATTTGTAGTTTTTACAAGCTTTTGTCAACAAATTATAATAATTTTTGATAACCTCTTCTCTCTCTTTCTCTCTCTCTCTCTCTCTCTCTCTCTCTCTTTCTTCTAGACAAACCCTTCACCACACCATGCTTTTCCAACTTGAAGAAATTTTGCTAAGAACGACCTAGGAAATTTGATTCTCTAGATATTTTGCAGATATATTTAGCATTATATCTCCAAATCGCAATAATACGAAGACCTCGATACGCTGATTCTCTGACAATACAATTTTTACTTAATAAACTGATCCTATTAAAACAAAAATCAATAAATTCTACGACGTTCTGATTCTACAGTAAGCAGAAATGCCAAAAACTGAACTAAAATATCTATCGTTTTTAATCTGGTTACTGACGAAATACTACTTTTAAACTCAATTGTGAATAACAACGATTATTAAGATAATGAAAATAGTATATTAATAAAACTTGGTGTTCTGTCTGCCACAACTTGCGTGTCAATGTGAAAATTAATAATTTAAGTTGGCCTGGCGGTATTAGATTATACTATAGTCTGGTGGCTTATCCAATACAGGATGAAGGACAATTGTAATCCACTCATCGGTATCACTGAAATTATATTATTTTTGAAAGAACTTATCCTCAAAAACCATATAAGTAGAAAAATAGTTTGTTGTGATTTCATTTTCTACGACCTATTCAATAATCCCACGCACGATATAACTTTGCATAAATAAAAGTTGATCGCAACTAAGGGGTTGAAGGAAAAAACCTCATTTCAGGCGCAAAAAATACGTCGAACTTCAAATAAATATACGAATTCTTGTTTGATTGAACAATAATATTGTTATCCTGGACAAAAAGTATTTTCTGTTCCAGCTAGGAAGAAGGTATTTAAAGATTTTATTATCAACATGTATATATTGCATAGCTCATTCATTATGGTCTAATAGTTGTGAAACCAATTAAAAAATGAACGATAGTGTGTCAGATTTTCATGTCATTCTTCTAAGAAACGTTTATATTTGATATATTGTTATTATCTGTGGTATTTTGCTTTGTACTTAAACATATATTTGACGAAATGTTTCTCATATTCTCCACGGTGGGCGTTTGAAAGTTCTTAAAAGAATCCTTTTCAGAATTATTATTGTTGGTTAAGAGTTTTATGTGTTCAATTTCCGTAGTTATCTTTCAATTTTATTTTATTCGAGATGTTGATAATTTATGTATTGGATGTGATCAGTTTTGATAGATAATAATTGTTAAATGAATTAACATTCTGGAAATTTTCAGGTTATATTATTTAAATGAAGTATGGAGTAAAAATATTTGAAAGGGATTTCCATAGTATTTGCCTGATTCACAGTCATTTATATAAGATACTCGTATTAATCAATTATTGATCAGTTTCATTTAGACTAACTTTAACTATTTTCCGTCTCAAATTCAAAAAGACAATTTCTGAAATTTCAAAATGATTGTGAAGAATGACAATGAATTCGAATTTTATAGGACCTTCAAAATAACGAAATACTTGTTTTGTAAACAACATACTCTTGTATACTTGATATAAAGAATTTCTCTCATTTTAATGGACAATTCTCTTTATACTGATGTTGATTATCCACAAAAAATGTTCTTTGAGATCATGTGCCAACAAAATTGGAACTAAGAGAAAACAATACCGGCGCAAGTATTTCTAAAGTCTAAACTATCGAGAGTTTCCCTATTCCGGTACTAGAGCAACGTTCTTCTTGCACGTATTTTCGAGTAAGAATGCACTCCATTCTTAAATGATATTTGGTAATTTTCTGTAGTGAGTTGGTGAATAACAGTATCAATATGACAGCTAACTGAACTATGCATCATTTGGTTATGTTTGAATGTGTAGTGAGGTTATTTCAAGATATTATTTACGATAAATTATAATGAGTATTGAATGTAGTTAAGAAATATGGACAAAACATACAAATCTGCAGTGAAGGAATTTCCAAGAAAGACCTAACCTCAAAACAAATGACAAACAAAGTTTTAAATTCAAATAATATTTCTCAACATGAATCAGTGCTACCAATTATGGTATAAATGAATAGTGTGAACACAAGCCAGAACAGAGAAAGTATTATAAAACTCATTTGGAACTTTTGCTGGAATGTAAACACCTTTGTTACTTATATTTCAATTTTCTATTCCTGAAGACTTCAGGATAGTGGTATTCTGAAATTTTTGTGTAGATAATTTCATCTTTTTTTCATCTAACAAATGATGGTTTGGTGAATTTGTAGAAACTTCTCAATGGTTAAGGTTTCACACCTTCTCGTGTGATGAGTATTCTCAGAGACGATACATATTTTTGTGAGAATTCCCATTCATCGATGAGAATACAAAATCAGAATCTCCTGATTAAAATCTCAGGTATCGGATTGCCTTTGGTGCCAGTTTTTTATCGTGGTATACTCCACTTGCTCCGAGCAGCGTTAGTGAAGAAAATGAAATACTCTAGTGATCATAATGGTGATGATGAATAAGCTGAAGCCAGTTGAACATATTTTACTTGCCCCCCTGGATTGGTAACCTGGGTATTTACTGCTAGTATTACTTACGAAAATTTTAAGGTACAGAGTCGTATATGAAAGGGAAACAACGGTTAAACACAATATCCTCTATTCAAAGTTGAAACAAAAATGAACTATACATGAAAAAGAAACAAAGCTGGGCAAAGAAACGATAATAGAAGTGTTAACTCTACAGTTACTACTTAATAACTGCCAAGTGATGCACAAACGGTTACCAAGCAGTACGACAAAGCGTAAGTGTGTACGTGCAATAAGCGAGGTTAGGAGGCGTGCTCACGATCGTTCGGTCAAAGCTTACGGTAAAGGCTGCGTTTCTCAAATTTCGCGTTAGCAAATTACCGCGTGCGGGTTTATCATTACCGGAATCAACTTTCCAAAATTGTTTATGTAAATATTCAGCGCCCTCAATAACAGTTTCGCGACTTTTACTGGAGTGTGAATACTCAGTTTCCCTATTCCTGGTATAATCGGTTGACTGAAGGCCCTATCATGACCACCACTAGATGTGTGTGCTCAGCACCCTCACTGGCAGTTTCGTGACCCCTACTGGAGTGTGAATACTCAGAGCCTACAGTAGCAGTTTCCTCACCCCCGGTGTAATCGATTGGCTTAAGGTCCTATCATGACCACTACAGAGATGTGAATACTCATCCCCCTCAGTTGTCCTCGTAACTTTAAACCTGGCGGTTGGGACCAGCAATCCTATAAATATGCTAAACACAAATTCACCTCGAATTTAAACCTGAACGGTCCGGTGCGATCTTAGGTGGTTGTTGCAGACACTATTACCGACTTACCTCTCACAATTTAGTGAGTTATATTGGCTTATCTGGGTTTCTTCCACTTAAATTCGGATGGAATGGCCCAGAAACCCTTTTACGGACTAACATATCGGGCACTTACTCTACTCCTGGTTTTGTCTTCGTTGTAGACTGCGTTTTGGACGGGCTCCTGGTTCTTCGAGAACTACCTTTTCTCTTCCAAATATTAGGACTGCTACCGGTCTTTTCCTTCTATTGGACCTGCGCGGATTCCGATCGGGACTTATTCTTGCTTCGATAAGTACAGCGGAGCGACCGTCCTTTTCGATGGTGTCATATCTTTCGGAGCGCGGGAAAGAATACAACCCTTGTAAATAGTAATTTTGGGGGAGAACTATAACTTACATTGAAGCTGGCCTATTTTTCTGGTTCTACTCGAAAAAGAATTACATATCGTTGTTATTATGTTAAAGAAAAATAGTAACTTCGTTACGCACCCTTCCCACTTCGTAAAAAAATATATGAACATATATATTTTTTTCAATTTATATCAGCGGCCCTCAGCACTGATAGCTCGGCTATCTGGAATTATGTCGAAGTACACTAAATCTTCATAATTCCCCCAAACACATAACAAGACCTGATAATGATTTTCATTCATCCACCTTGCTGTGCTACATCTGTCATCGCCTTTACACGTGGGACAGCGAATACGTATACGTCCATTACATTACTAATTGCATGATAATTTTTATTACCAGTACCAGTCTCAAGTGATGATATACTCTACTTAATTCTACTAAATAAATTTATTCATTTTGAATGGAAATAAAATTTTTATGTTCAATTTCAATTGAAAATTCTACTGTAATATTTGCTGCAAGTGCTATTCAATTTTTAAAAATGATATATAGTATTCTGAAGCATTTTTGTTAATTTATAAAGTCTTTGTGCAACTAGCCTAGCCTTCAAGAATGATATGTTGTCTTAAAATTCGATATTGACAGTTTGAGTTTCAAATCGATTCGTTATACTGTGGTGAAGTAACTGTTTGGAATGTGATTTTCCAATTATGGAATTATAAAATTTCAAGTATTTGAAGTTCTATTGCATCTTGCAGTTGAATACATATTTAGAATAAATCCGACGATATGGTTTGCTTCATTCCATACAAATAGTATTGACATAATATTGCTGTTGGTTAATTTATTGTCTATATTTCAAGAAAAATTTAAGTATTTAGTCAAAAAGTCTTTTTTAACTTATTGGTGAAATTTGTATTCATCTTATTCAAAGCCCTGGATATTATATTTAGAATAACTCAGACAGTATATCAATTCTCCAGAGAGTTTGAGTTGTGTCAAATCTTTTTTCGTTTCGTTTTATCAGTATTACTCCTAGCTTAAACAATGGAAGATGATCTAATAGGAACCGGAACAATATGAATATTTTTCCTAATGTCAAGTATTAGGATCGCTGGTACTCTATCACCTAAAGCTTGCGCCATTACGCTTCTTGAAGTACACAAACATTGGCAACAAATCCAATTTTCAATCAAACATTACATTACTATTAAAACGTACGAAAATCTCGATAATACAAGATGATGCTTAGACTAATGAGCAACTTGTTGTTGAATTTCGATCAACTTTACATAAAATATTAATGTACAATTTCATTAACATAATTTAACAATCATTGTATTCTATATTTTAATATAAATTTAATTCTACACAGCTTTGCTTTTTTTAAACAAATTGCCAAAATTGTCATTGATAAAATTATTATTATTGGACAAATTTGGAAAGAGATTTAGTTTGCTATTGAGTTTCATATAAAATTACGAAGTACATTGAGGTTGTCGTCATTTATCATCACTAGTAGTAACTTTCCATCCCTCAATATTCAGTTTCCAAATTTCAAGAGTTCATGTAAAATCCTTCTAAAGATGAAAGAGACTTCTGAATAGGAATGCATAATCTTTTTTATGCTAAATAATAAGATTTTGCTTCGGTTTATTCAAAGATTCTACTGAAAATTGCTATTTTTCATGCGGTGTATACTCTTGTGTCTGCGTAAACTCACTTTTTGGTCACAATCTACAAGAAGTTTGTTTGTATATTATGATAAAAAATATACGTATATCCAATTAGAAGTTTTTTCCACGAGAGTTTCTTTTTCACACTTTCTCAAGTGTCTAATCTGAATTTATAACTATTGTCTTATGTCGATGTTGCTAATCAATTTTTTCTTATTTGCGTTTGCTATATTCAACATCTTCAATTTGTCGTCAAGAGTGAGAAATCGAAGGAAACTATTATCATGATTAGATTCTAAAATATAGTTTTATATGGAGAAGACATATAATAAAAGGAATGGATCGTAAATGCTGTTTGAAAAAAAAAACAAAAAATAAGCAAAAAGAAATGATATAGTCACGTCCGAAATATGTCGCGAAATATTGGAATAAGAGCCTCTAGGTAGTGCTCTAAAAGGAGAAGAATGAGACGAAAGAGAACTGAAAATAACGTTACGAGATTGATATTTTCAATTAGTTTCATTTCAATAGGCTTGAAATTGAATGTTGTATCCGTCAAAGTAATTCCCTTGTGAAGTCACCCAGCGTTGCAGATGCTTCTTTTATTTCTCGAAGCGGGAATACTAGAATTGTCTTCAGTTGACTGTTTACAGTCGTTTGGATGTTTTTTGTGGCTCAAAACGACATACCAATAGATTTATCTCCAATTTAGTGAAGAGGAAAAGAGCTCCCGTCAGTTTGGTAGGCAGCCTGAATAATGTTTTCATTGGCTGAACACTCGTTTATTGAAATTCATTAGTCCAAATCTATGGTCATATCACTCAAACGTCATTTTGTCAGAATTTCCCACAGACAGAATTCTGTGTTTCAGGTGACGGGCTCTTATATCGTATATGTGCGGAACAACGTG
The DNA here is from genome assembly GCF_026250575.1 of Diorhabda carinulata. NCBI lineage: Eukaryota > Metazoa > Arthropoda > Insecta > Coleoptera > Chrysomelidae > Diorhabda > Diorhabda carinulata. The sequence continues at coordinate 43,819,721 of NC_079472.1, forward strand.
CGTTTCTTAATTCGTTCAGGATACCTTCTCATGGTAATTTATCAAACTTATTTTGCATACCAAGAGTTACTAATGTGCAATTCTTTTTCCCTGTTCTTCCTGTTCTTCGCATGTTTCGTAGATCTCCATTCTATGAAATCATATTATTTTCCTATTATTCCTGTTCCAATTGCTGTCTTTTGTTTTTCTTGAACTATTCGCCCAGCTTCCTCATAAAGTTTAAGATACATATTGGTCTATATGGCTCATTTGAAGGTCCTATTTCTCTTTTGATATTAACAGGTGTGGCTACTATCGAGATATCTGCGAAAGTCTCAATAATCTTAAGATTGTATGCGCGTGCTCTTTGTCCACTCCCCTTTTGGTGCTTGTTGACTGTAATTAGTTGGGAGAGATTTCGAACTCGCTCTATCTCATTTCATCACAGTAAATAGTTTGGTTCTTAGCAAAATCGATTTAATCTTTGCTCATTAAATGAAGTGAGACCATTGGTTACTATATGTCTATGACGATTCGTTACCTTGGTCCCCATGTTGCTTCTTAAGTCTTTTTATAACTTTGTGCTAGGCATTAATATTTGCTTTTAAATCACCGTTTTTGAAATCAGATAATAGTCTTTCATCCTTTCTAGTAGAATCTGGAGAATTATAGGAAAATATGAATATTATTATAAAAATAAAATTCATCACTAGTTACAATATCAAGTAGGTATAACATTAGCAGCTCTATCTAATACATCTAGCATATAAGTTTTAATGATGATTTTTCCTAAGCGGATAGAGAAAATTTTCCCGATTAACATGCGTCAGGTTACAATGTCTCTAGCGTGTATGTGTAGACAGATTTTGTCAATGCAAATCATGTACTCGCTACTACTGATACTAAAAATACTTTATCGAGATAACATGGACATTACAAAAATATAGGGCAACAAATTAGTCTAAGTTGAGATAGAAATTCGAAAATTGATTTAATTACAAAATCAGTAGCCCTGGGGTATTTTAAGTAGGTGTTACCGAACATACTCCTAAGTACTCTTGAGTCATGAAAAATACTATTGTATTTAAAAACTGTAAATGTTTTCAAAATAAGTTTAAACTGGGAATAAATCCCAGATTCTCATTTTCGTGGAGGGTATTTGTGATTCTATCCAAATTGCAGTGATACTAGTGAATCATCTTTTTTTTTTCTTTCCAACTGAGTATCTACCTCAACTATTGATGCTATTTATTAACTGGTATATTGAAAACGGGATTTTTCAGCTCTGTTGAAATCATGAACCGTGTTCTCAAGATTTATATAATTGTTTGATTTTTCTTTCTATTCCCATTTTATATCGATATTTCTCGAGGAATATACAATGCTGTTAGGCTTTTTCTATTGAATCTCCCGATATAATGAGTCCAGATTGTTTATGTATTTCCTTTCTAGTGAAAGCATTGGAGGATAATATTTCAGAGTAATTATTCGTCGACTTTCAATATTATTATTATAAAATTCACAAGTAACACTGGAATCATTTATTGTAAGAAGAGAAACGCTGCTTATGAAATGGAGAAACTTGTAATTCGAAGCATTATGAACTCGAATGAGAATGAGAAATTCAATTTAGTGTTATTTTCCATTATATGATCTAAAAATTCTAGCCTCCTATAAATAAATTAGAAAGACATGATTGTTACTTGAAATAATGGATTTCCAGATCCATTATTTCAAATAATTCAAAACAATCTGACATGAGAATAAGGATAGGCCCCTATAGATTCTTTACTGTAGTCTGGAAATAACTGATTGTCACTGTATTATTCCGTTTTTTAGGAATACCACAACTGAGGGTATAAGCCTTTTAATAGGAGACAAATTCAACAAAAAAAACAAAATAACTGGACCGTTCCATTAGATCAACGTTGAACGGTGAATTCGAAATGGTACACTAGCATTAGTTTGCCAGAAGCACTCGAAAAAATCAGGGAAACCAATCGCAGTAGACGAATCATCACAAAGCCTCTCACCCATCAGCTTTTATACAACCAACAGTCAAAATATCGAATTGATGGATCATTCTTGTTTGTTAATCAATGATTTCTTCTAAATCAAACGTGATTTGTGAGGTCAACATTTTTTACCCCTCAAGAATTACATGTTTTGGATGCAAACGATGATCTTAATGCAGAATATTTTGAAAAACAATAAAATCATATCCAATTATAAATATTTGTTTTCATTGGTTTATGTCAAGAATTAAGTAGCAAATGTAAACGAAGCAGCGATTTTTAAATTATGACTAAACTACGAAAAAAAGAATTTTGTGTAAATAAATTTATATGATTCTGTAATCAGACAAGTAGCATTAATATTGAGTGGAAAAATATTAAGAAATGAAAATAAAAAACTTTCATTCTCCAGCGCACAATAAGTACGCTTACAAAGTGATTAATTTATTGGTTTGCCGAATTTATCTATAAATAATAGATATCCCTTCGTGAGATTGCGACGTATGATAGCTACTCTCTTCAAAACATGATAACAAGTTATTTTTTAAAAGACCGACCAAAATATTCATGAAAAAGAATAAGAGGATGTAGAACAATTGCTACATTGTGTAGATTATAATTATGAAGTTAAAAATGACTTAATCAAAAAGGCATCAGATGGAGTTATCACAATTAGTTACATTGTGATAAGTGGCTGTAGAATCGTTCAAACCTCACGATAAATGAGTCTTCATATAGTTACGGAGATTGTACAAACTTTCAAATTTGTCCCTTCAACATATTTATGAAAGCTTTTATGCTTGTTATTTCCTAGAATCAAAATTGCAAGAGCGATAACATAGAATTTATTGCAGGAAAAATTTAATACTTAAAAATCAACTCAGTTTCTTCTCAACAGCACGCAATAAACAGAAAATTTCCAAATACCAAGAAAGCGTACTCTTTTTTAGAAACTTAATGCACAGATATCGTCATCACTTTGGTGTATTTAATTTGTGATAACATTTTTATTTGATGAAGATGGTATTAAAATAATTTTTTTAAAAACAAGGCATTGTAGCTATAACCAACTTAAAAACCATCTAAGAAAAGTTTTGTGTGGAATACACTAATGAACGGGGTAAATTTTACATGTTGATTATGAATTGATGAAGAAGTTTAACAAAGATTCATTTATTATTCTAATTATTGAGATCGCTTTTACCTTCAGGTGTGACTGACCACAAGATTACCATGTAAATTCCGCCGGGTCAAATTCACTTGTGATATTTCAAGTAAACAATAGAATTTTAATCGACTTCAGTTCCTACAATTAAATGGTCTCGTTTCATTATTATTTTTTTTAATATCACGGAGACACTTTAGGGAAATTAGAGGAAATCTAGATAATATATTATGAGTCAAGTAACATTAGGAAACTCTCTAGTGCTCTTATTGGTCAAGGTAAGGTTGAAATTTTGAAAATATAAATACCTGAAAGTCTCGCTATAGTGTCCTCTTGATGTGACAACGGCAACAAAAACAGATCGTTAAATTGTAAGAAATGTGGTCAAAAGGCAATTTACCATTTGATTATAAGTATCACTAATAAAATTGCTTCGATAATATACCTGCAACTTACACACAGGACACTTTCTCTTTCGCCGATATTATTGTAGAACAGCGGGGGTGATATCTGACAATTGACGCGACGGCTAGAGGGATAGCCGGAAAAGTTGCTCCTTATATAGATAATATTATTAAAAAAAAATGTAGCAGCATAGAAAATTTTGTCTGTTCTATTGAATATACAAATATTGGATTATGGTGATTGATAATTATAATAATATTCGTTTAGGGTTTGGAATTATAATTAAGGAATGTAGACTCTGCATAGTTTCATATTATAAGAAGAACTCTCTGTAAAAACTATTCAGTAGGTACTTACAATTACATGAAAGGAAGTTAATGATTATGAAATTGTTTCATTACTTTGCGCGATTTTAGAAAAATGTTATTATTCGCATTGTGCGGTAACTGTTACTCTTAACCAGTAGTTGTTCACGCCAGAATTAATTCAAAACTCATGAAAACTGGCAACGCTGTCCGACCAACCGACTACTGAGCGAATGGAAGAAATGAGATATATAATAAGTTCTGTTGTTAAAGCTATGTAAAAAATTTTCTTACAAATAAATGTTAATGTGAACGTGTTAATAATAACTATAATACAAAAAATGGTCCTTACGAGCGGATTATAAACAAAACCAGTGAAAATTCGCAATAAACAATATATTATTAACAACTATAACCCAAAAACAATTTACCACGTGCTGCAAGCAACTATCAACGAGTGCAAAGTGATCGACCAAACAAGTAGTCGATACAATATCACGGCGACCAAACATCAACTCAACTGGCCGACTAGTTCAATTGCAAGAATCAGGCAGTTCGACCGAAATCAGAGTGAGTTTGTTCCAAATTATTTATTTCCGAATTTTTCTTTCCATTTGCGATTTCAAAGCTTCTCTGTTTGTGCTTGAACAATTTGACAATATAAAATGGCAGAACTTGGCAAACTAATAAAGAAAAGAGGTGTAATTAAAGCTCAGTTAACTATTTTCACAAAAGCGGTAAATGAATTTGCAACTATATCTAATTTAAGCCAAACAGAAGTTACAAAATTAAAAGATAGGTTACGTGATGCCGAAAATTATCTTGACGAATTCAAATCATATCAATTAGAAATAGAGTTACAGGATGATATAAATTTAGATGAGCAATTAATCGAACGAGAGAGATTTGAAAATTCATATTATGATGCAATCGCTGTTGCTAAAAACATTTTACAAAGCTACAATAATCACGATAATGATACAAATCTTAGCGTGATTTCAGACAAAGCTTGTTGTAAAAACGAGGGTATAAAGCTTCCGGATATATCACTTCCTAAATTCAGTGGAAACTTTGAAGATTGGTTAGAATTCAGGGACACATATAAATGCCTTATTGATGATAGTAAAAAATTAGATAATATTCAAAAATTTTATTACTTGCGAAGTGCACTAGGAGGAACAGCAGCGGCGTCCATTTCCAAAATCAAATATACGGCCGACAATTATGAAGTGGCATGGGCCACAATTTCAAAAAGATTTGACAATACTAAAAAATTAATATATGAACATATTAGAGCCATTTTTTCATTAGAAAATATACAAAAACCGACAGCTGAAAAACTACAAAATTTAGCTGACGATATTCACAAACATTTGGGATCTATTGAACAATTGGGGCAAAATATAACTAATTGGGATCCTCTACTAATTTTTTGGATTACTAATAAATTAGATACTAGCTCAAACCTTGAATGGGAAAGGGAAAATAGAGATCAGGAAGAATTGCCAAAGTTAGATAAATTCCTACAATTTTTACAAAAACGTTCCAATTTTCTTAATATGTTAGAATCAAAGAACAGTCTCAGTTTAAATAAATCAGATTCAAAATTTAGTAATGAGGAAAATAAATTCAATAAACAAAGTAGAGTAAGGTCATTGACCTCAAGTACATATACATGCTCCTATTGCAAGAAAGAGCATTCAATATATCGTTGTGCAGAGTTTCTCGGATTAACAATAACACAAAAAAAAGATTTTGTCAAAAAATCAAATCTTTGCCATAACTGTTTGCGTTCGGGTCACTCTGTCAAACAGTGTAAATTAGGGCCTTGCAAAGTGTGTAAAGCTTGGCACAATACAATTTTGCATGAAAAACTCGAGATAGCGGACAACGCGAGCTCAAGTTCCGCAGCACTAAGCAGTGGCGTAGTGGTACCAGCGGCGGGGCAGGTGCTATTATCTACCGCCTGTTTACTCATTTCAGACAATTTCAATAATTTTCACAAAGCAAGAGCGTTATTAGATTGTGGTTCTCAAACTTCCTTTATAACGGAGGATTTGCAAAAGCGTTTGAATATTGCGACACATAAAACAGATCTTTCAATTTTCGGAATTTCAAACAATATTTCAAAGGTCAGTAAAAGGTGTAAGGTTTCATTTAAATCTATACATACCAATTTTAAAGCGCATGGCAATTGTTATATTCTAAAAGAGATTACAAGTGTGATGCCGTGTTGTCGAATCAACACGCAATCTTGGGCGATTCCAGGTGATCTAAAGCTAGCTGATCCACAATTCAACATTCCCGGACCAGTAGACATGCTCATTGGCGCGGACCTATTTTGGACAATTTTAAGCAATAACAAAATTTCGTTAGGAAAAAATATGCCGCTATTAATTGATACAGTGCTAGGTTGGGTTGTATCTGGGCAAATAAGTACTAACAACGTTGAAAAGGCTTCTTGTAATTTAAGTATAAACCAGGAATTATTAAATTCAATAGCCAAATTTTGGGAAATCGAGGAAATATCTAGCACGCGACAACTTTCTCCAGATGAACAATTCTGCGAGGACAATTTCATCAAAACTACTACCAGAGACGCGAACGGACGTTTTACAGTCACTATACCTTTAAAGCAACAACCTTCTAGTTTAGGTGAGTCGAAAGCTCAAGCCGAAAAACGTTTCTATGCATTAGAACGAAAATTCAGGAGAGATCCAATGCTGCACAGCAGATATATACAATTTATGAACGAGTATAAAGAGCTAGGCCATATGACAATTTGTAACGGCAATGATTCAAGCTTCGAATATTTCATGCCGCATCACGGAGTTTTGAGAGAAGAGAGTTTGACCACAAAACTACGGGTAGTTTTCGATGCATCAGCGCCCTCTAGCAACGGTCTATCCTTCAACAATATTCAAGTCATTGGACCCGTTTTACAAGACGATTTACTATCAATAGTCTTAAGGTTTAGGAAATATAACTATGTAGTTTCGGCAGACATAGTTAAAATGTACCGGCAAATTTCAATAACGCCCGAGCAAAGGCATTTGCAAAAAATTGTATGGCGCGAAAATCCGAGTGATAACCTGGAAGTCTACCAGCTAAATACCGTTACATACGGGCAAGCCTCTGCCAGTTATCTTGCAATACGCTGTTTAGCTAAACTCGCTGAGGATATTCAAGAAATGAACCCGGAAATAGCCGAAATCATTAAGCACGACTTTTATGTAGATGACCTGTTAACAGGTGCACCTACACTTGAGCATGCGCAATACATATGTAAAGCGATAAGTGACACTCTTAAATCGGGATGTTTCGCACTCCGAAAATGGTGCTCTAACGACACCAACGCGCTCAAAAATATAAGTTCAAATGATTTAAAATCCGATATACTAGAATTTGCGCATGATGGCAAAACAAAAACATTAGGCTTGATATGGGTTTGCAATAACGATAAGCTTCAATATAAAATTCATACCAATCCTATAGGTACAAAGGTCACAAAACGCACAATTTTATCTACTATATCAAAAATATTCGACATCCTTGGTTTACTAAGCCCATGTACTATTATCGCAAAAATGATAATGCAAAAATTATGGGAAAATAAATTAGCTTGGGATGACGCTATTCCAAAAGCTATATCTGAAAATTGGGTAAGGTTGGAGAAGGAGCTTCTTATTTTGAACGATCTTGAGTTAAACAGACAAGCTATTTGCAAGAATGCTGTTGAATTACAACTGCATGGTTTCGCTGACGCTTCGGAAAAGGCTTACGGAGCCTGTGTTTATTTGAGAAGTATTGATTCCGATCAAAAGGTTCATGTATCCCTGTTATGCGCCAAGGCAAAGGTGGCACCTATAAAAACAATACCAATCCCGCGGTTGGAATTATGCGCAGCATTGCTTCTAGCCCGCCTAACAGATAAAGCTAAAACTGCTTTGAAAATTCAATTCAAATCTTTCACACTTTGGTCGGACTCAACTATAACTCTAGCTTGGGTACGCACAAGCCCGAATCTGCTAAAAACATTCACGGCCCATAGAGTGGCAGAAATTCAGTCTCTCACTAAACACGCCGATTGGAGGCACATCCCCACCCACGATAATCCAGCAGATATTGCTTCAAGGGGAATATATCCTAGTCAAATTTTAAACTCTGATTTGTGGTGGCGCGGCCCTACTTGGCTAGCTAAGGACCCAAGTTTTTGGCCCAATGACAAGCTGGAGGTGGTTCATGATTTACCTGAACTTAAATCCAGTCTTCTGACCAATGTTGCGCCCCCTACTCTGAGTTTTCCCTTTGAACGTTTCTCAAATTTCTCAAGAATGCAACGAACAATGGCATACATTTTACGATTTAAGGATAATTGTCTTCAGAGAAATCGCAGAAGAGGCGGTTCTCTTACAGTACAGGAGTTAAGTGATTCTCTAAAATGTCTCATTCGAATTTGTCAATCTCAATCGTATTCTACCGAAATTGAAACATTGAAAAATAACAAGCCTTTGAGCTCCCATAGTAATCTATTAAGTCTTAGTCCCTTTCTAGAACCCGATGGTTTGCTACGCGTAGGAGGGCGACTAAAACATTCAAATTACTCTTTTGACAAAAGGCATCCAATTTTGATCAATTCAAAGCATCATTTTTCAAAGCTACTATTTTTACAAGAACATGAACGCCTATTGCATGGCGGCCCTCAGCTGCTCTTAAGCACTATAAGAGAAAATTACTGGGTTATATCCGGTAGAAATCTTGCACGAAAGACTGTTAAGAATTGTGTGAAATGCTTCAAATTCAATGCTAAAACCATACAGCCAATTATGGCCAACTTACCGCGCGATAGAACTAATCCTTCTAGTGCATTTTCAATAGTGGGAGTTGATTACGCGGGGCCATTTATGATTAACGATAAGAAAGGTAGAGGTTGTCGTTTAAGTAAATGTTATATTGGCGTATTTATTTGTTTATCAACTAAAGCAGTCCATTTGGAATTGATTTCTAGCCTTTCTTCAGAATCATTCATTCAAGCGCTATATCGTTTTGTTTCTAGACGAGGCAAACCATCAAAAATATTGTCCGACAATGGAACAAGCTTCGTCGGGGCACAGCGAGAGCTAAAGGATTTTTTAAAACATGGCAGCAACACTATAATCGAGAAATGTAGCTCTCAGAATATAGAGTGGAGGTTTATACCACCCTACTCTCCTCATTTCGGAGGTTTGTGGGAAGCAGCTGTCAAAAGCGTAAAGCACCATTTAAGGCGCGTTTTGACCCAAGTTCATTTATCATTTGAAGAATTTGCCACAGTTCTCGCACAAATCGAGGCGATTTTGAATTCGCGTCCTTTATGCCCACTGAGCTCTGATCCCAACGATTTTGGACCTCTTACCCCAGCTCACTTCTTGATTGGAAGACCAATAATTGCAGCACCTGATCAAGATGTCACCGACATAAAAATGAATCGACTTTCCAGATTTCAGCTCGTACAACAATTAGCACAGCACTTCTGGAACAGATGGAAATCTGAGTACATTGCGGAGCTCCAAAGACGCACCAAATGGAAGTCCAACCAAGGCCATCTAGTAGAAGATTCTCTCGTTTTAGTGAAAGGCGAGAACACTATGCCCACTCAGTGGTTATTAGGTAGAATCAGCAAGCTCCATAGAGGCCCTGACGGTATCGCGAGGGTCGCTTCTATAAGAACTCCCTCTGGAGAAATCATCAAAAGAAGCTTTCAAAAAATCTGCCCCCTTCCAGTTGACCTTTGAAAGCCATCCTTATGCTTTCAACGCGGGGAGTATGTTCACGCCAGAATTAATTCAAAACTCATGAAAACTGGCAACGCTGTCCGACCAACCGACTACTGAGCGAATGGAAGAAATGAGATATATAATAAGTTCTGTTGTTAAAGCTATGTAAAAAATTTTCTTACAAATAAATGTTAATGTGAACGTGTTAATAATAACTATAATACAAAACAGTAGTGTATTACTTTTCGCTAGTGATTCATAAATAGCGATTGTAGTATATATAGTCACCTGATGCTACGGACCACACGTGCTAATCGAAATTCACAGCATTAGTGCATTTAAGTAACGGTACTGATTAAATTTTCTTGAAATTCTTCAAAAAAACCAAATATATATAGCATCCATAACATATTAGATGCAACTTGATTTTTTAAGCAAAATAGTTTATATTTTCGTAAATCTATTTTTTTCTGATTGTATATTTTAGTATCTGTATCTTTATTATTAAGAGAATAATGGTGTTTTTCAGTTAGCAGAGAAAATACAAAGACTGGAAAAAGTGTGAAACTATTTCGAAAAATCTCTTCATTCGCACAATACAGTAATATATTCTCACATATATACTAGAAACTTGATAATTCAGTTGGCAAATGGTTTTAAGCGCCACTGTTCAAAAAATTATGGCTGGAGGCTATCGTGTAAATATATATGAAAAAAGATACAGTGTTAAAAACAGCAAACATATGTCAAATTTTGTTGGTAGTAAGTAATCTACACTAATTTGCAAATTGGCTTGTTGTTTATAAGAGTGTTATAGTGAGTGAAAATGATGTCGAATAACAAAGATCAAGCACATTGTCCAGAAAATGTTGGACATAATAGACTTTTCGGAAGAAGAGGAACCTTTCAGTGTAAGTGAATCATAGTATGAAAAAGATGAGTCAAGGAGCGAGACTTCAAGCGATGAGGATTCCTCTGTCAAGAAAAGGAAGCTTACTAGACCTTCTAAAATTAAAAAAAGGAGCTAAATATGAAAAATACCCATTTGAATCTTTCTTTCAGATGGCATTTCTGTGACGACAATCCTTTCAAAATATGCTGAACGTTTTCAATATGTCACAAAGTTCAAAAGAGGAAAACTCGTGGTTTTAGTAGAACGGACTTCACGTTCTAAGAGAAAAAATAATTCCCCCTATGTGAAAAAAAGCTGGAGAAGTACCAATCTACAAGTTTATAAAATGAGACAGTTTTTAATATACTGAAATGGAGTGCTTGTGAAAAATTTTATTATTTGTGTTTTTTTATTACCCATTAATCAGAATTAATTCAATAAAAATGATTTATTATAAATTTTATTTGTAAAAGCACTCAAAAAAATATTCTGTTATGCATTTCAAATATAATGTACAATTGATTCTTTCATTATTCCCAAAAAATCTTCTGTGGCCATAACCAAATTTTGGACCAACAGGCTGTGCTTTATATGCCTTTAAACTAACAGGTTTCATCTGTTTGAATTTAGTCAGCCTAAAGTGAATTAGTCATTTGTATGCGTTTGGATACATGTGGTCCAAATGATCAATATTACTTCTATCTAAAAGAATACAAATAACGATTAACATGTAAAAAAATTCTGTAGTTCTTAAAATAAAAACGACAGACAGACATATTCATACCCATATATTCGACAACAATAGAAAAAGAGCTCTCGATAAACAGAAAAATTTACGTGTCGGGTTTGAAAGAATAAAGTTTCATTTTGTGGAAATCGTTTAACAAAATTAATCGATTTACTATTACTTTTGAATTAAACACAGATACAAGATTATTCTTGTGTCGACGAAGTAAACCCAATCTCCAAATTGTCAGTTGTATTTTCATTTGATCAGAAGATTTTAGCTTACTCATAATGGTACAAAAATTGATAACAATAATAAATAATAATAAAATAACAATATGATCAGAAATGAGAATAATTGAGATCGAAACTTGATTTAAAATCTTTTTTATACCGATGGGAACACCTTCACGTGTGTAGGAATTTTCTATTGTAGAAATAGTAACATTTGAATTATTGACAAACTATACTTTTCAACCAGAAACATTCAATCAACATAATTTAGTGGAAAATGCGGTACCTACATTTTCCACAAATGTAGCAAGGGTGAGAGTTTTTTGATGAAAAATAGAACAGGCTAATTGGTGCATACCATTATTTTTTACGGCAAGAAGTTATTCTTTCTAGAAGTTTCATATCCTATACAATAACAATATAATCGAAAAAAACTTCTGATATTAAAACACAATTTATTCTACTATGTTATACATTTGTTGCTCGAAATGATAAAATCTGATGCCTCCATATTCAGCGAACCCTTTCTATTAAAATTTCAACCTATGTTAACGTGAAATGACAGGATTACGAGGCATTTAAAAATGAGAGCAAAAGTTTAACAACAAAAAATAGATTTCTGTTTGTCTCATAATTTTGAAATTATGGTTACGGTAGTTCCATTATCAATTGCATGAGTGGCTTTCATAAGGAAAAATCCAAAACTCACTCCACAAGCGTATATATGAAAAAGAAAACGTAATGAAGAATCTTTGGTGTTCAATCATTCAAAAGAGTGAGTCGCAAATATAAACAAAATTTTATTGCGGAATGAAATATTATATTCCATTAAATTTGTTTTTTTTGGAGAATAGCATTCCAAAAAGTGGTAATGAAATTACATTGGTAAGTGAGAATATGATCACATATTAATTTAACTACAAAGACTTGCAAATATAACGAAATAACATATTGTTTTAAATATATCTGATTCAATGGAAAAATTATAGTGAGAGCTGCAGAATCAACAAAAATCAATAAAGCTATTCATAATCTACAGTGACGTAGCGTGGACTTATATAGACGAGATCAAAGTCGTATCAGTGAGGCCCCTTCTCTTTCGTTCCCAAGATTTACCCAATAAATTTATCTTACCAGCTTTGATACGACATACCAACACACGAGTGAAAATATATGAATGAGTGGTGGGAAAATATTAAAGAGCATGTAGATTTGAAAAAAATCTATAAGCTTTTTGCTTTACTGAAGTCCTCTAATGAAGATTTTTGCTGCTAAATCTGTTTTTTCAAGTTTTTACTAAATCTAAAAATAAATGCGCAATGTAGAGACATTGTGAAAATATGAGAGTTGGTTTATTTGGAAATTGGTTTAGCTTGTTCCTAATATATCACAACAGTTAGTGATCGTTCTAAAAAACGTACTGTCAACACTGGCAGGCTCTTAATATATATACCGCTGTAGGTAGCTTATTTATTTGCGTTTCCTTATCTGATGTTGATTTTTATGAAGTTATAAGATGAAACATCGTTTTCACTTTTGGATACACTTTTTCAGTTCTATGCTGAAATAAATATCTCAAATTCCCAATTTACTCTCAATGTCTCAGTTCTGTTATTATCAAAGTTAATTAAAATTTTCTCGTACTATATTTTCACATCATTAGATTCTTGATAAAATAAAGGATATAAATGTCGAAGAGCGTAATGATCCGCAACTTTTCGAACAGATAATCTAATGACTTCGTCCCCATAGACTTCATGCTGATTTTTTTTTCACATCTATCTATCTTATACAGATTGAAGAAAAAGTAGATTTTATATATCAGAAGGATTAAAAAACAGAACACTCCCGTTTTCATTCCAAGTGAATAAAGATTGAGATTGAATGCAATGATGTTGTTACACTGGAATCTACATTGATGCTAAAAAAGTCATTGCGGTTTAACAAATTTTATAGGAAATATTTAGATTGTCTGCATTAAAAAATCATGCTAGAAATGATTAATAGAGACATAAATTCTGGAGTTGATTTCTCTTGCTATTTTTTTGTTTCTTGAAATTAAAATTTATCGAAAAAAAGGTTACTTTACCTCAGGCTGTTGAATATGACGTTAAATTTTCATAGGTTTTATTGGGTTGAGGCGTTAAAAATGCTATAGAATTTGTTTCACCAAAATTGAGACGATATGCATAAATTCCACTACGATTATACAAATCACTTTTCTTATTATTAATACACTGATCATCTTAAACACTATATAATGATTTTAAAAATAATAACTCTCTGTAGTTATTTTTTGTTATTGATACTTTGACAGATTTATGATCCATAAAACGTATTCGATAAGTGAATTTCTGAAAAGATGTAATTTTCTCTCACTTTTGTCAGAGGTGAGTGGTTTGGTAAGTGACTTCTTGTATTCATATTCATTGCTAATTTTATCAATACCATGATTCCAATTAAAATTATTTATCATACCTTCTTAACATTTCATCAAATTTATTTTGATATTCAAAATTCTCTCATTCTCAAACTTTTTCCAGCAGTTATTTATTCCCTCTTCTTCTTTGAATGTAATATTCTTTTTTCCTCATAATCTATTTTTATTTCTTAAGAACTCCCTATATCATCTTCTTTCTTTGAAGTTTTTACCTCATAATTCATATTAGGTCTATGTTCGTTTACTTCATGTGTTCCTAACAATACACCATAATCCATATTCCTTTTCCTATGTTTAAATTTGTCATTGTTGATTCATTGGATTAAGTCAATTTTTCATGAGTTATTCAACTAAATTTATCTTTGTTATATTCATTATGTATCAACCTAATTTATCAACTGTTTCATATATAAAAGAAACTTCAGATCGCATGTCTATTATAATAAACAATATATGTTTGTTCATTATTGCATGTATAATTGATAGATTTATTCTTTTTTCTAGGTGATCTTTTGTACTAACAATGTACGAAACTGAAGAATATCCATAAGAGATCCTGTATGCTGAATTATGTTTCTTGATATACTTACATGAAAAGCGTTGGAAAAATTGGTCTTGCACTAAAATGAACTTCCTTTCTCTTCATTTGATTTGTTGGATTTATCTATATATAGGGAGGAATTTTTTCAAGCTTTCTCAATATTTTTGTATCTAGAAATAACAAGATATTTTGACGTTTATTAGCAATCATAAACTACATAAAAATATTCATTCATTAGAAAAAAAAACTACGATAGAAAGAAGAAATTTGAATCCCACAATTGTTGTTGACATTTTTTAAAAATATGTAACATGTTTTATTACAAAAACTAGAGTTTAATTATTTTCTAGATGAACATTGGAAGCATATTAAGATTTATTAGTACCTACGATATGTTTTACGTTCATTTAAGTTCGCAAGATGCATAGAAATCTACATATTTTTCAATACGTACTATAAACGCTGTTTGTGAAGAAACATTGTTCAAAATTCATCATAATTTGAATCTGGTTGTTGGATTCTCACTGATACGGATATTAACACGTTGAAGACCACATTGCAAAATCGTATTTCTCACATATGGACCGGCATTTTTTTACTGTTAATTACGTATATTATTATTCGATTATTTTTTAGTATACAATAGTTTGAGGTAGACATTATTCAAACCCTAGATTTATTTCAATAGAAGGGCCCACGGTCATCAGGGTCATTCCTGAAATTAACCACATCCTATATGAAAATTTTTTATCCCATTTAAAAACAAAACCAACAATTCTTTTCCTCTCTCGCTTTCTTAAAACTTGATATCGTGTTCCAGTTCGTAACATACTAAATTCTACGATTATAAAAGAAATAAATGAGATGAAAAGATCTCGAACATAGTCGACTTTACTTTTGTTTGTAAGAAGTCGATATGATATTCACAAAATATTGTTCAATTGAACAAACCAAATAACGTCCAATAAATACGAGTTTCTGTTTACAACGGTTTTTGTTGAGATTCGGGACAACTAAAATGATCAGGTCTTGATTATTGGTGAGCTTATTTGATAGACTCGACAAGAACCAAATTCTGTTTCAACAAACAATATTTTATTGCATAATTTATGAAATTTCTCACATTCTAGTGAACTGCCCAAAAGCTTGGGGATTGTAAATAAGAGTCTTAGGGTGCTACGGGGGAGTTTTGATCAATTCTGGTATCACAAAACGAAGCTTTCAAGGCTTCTTTGATAACCGTGTGTTTAGAACAAATCATGGTGATTATGATTGATAGGTCAGGTCATTAGTACATTGACTTCAATGTCATATTATTTGCAAATATTTTTTGGTTATAATTCAGCATTTTTGTCACTTGTCAATGTAGCCACAACAGCCTAGATATAATTTAGATATCTCTAACAACGCTACCCAAATTTGAATGTCCAAATTTATACAAATCAATTACAATACATGATTATATTTTTATTTTTAGATTTAATTATTGAGAAAAAAGAGCTTATCAAAACATGAATTGCAGAGAATTTAACGTTAATTTGTAGCATGTATAATTTGCTTGTCTTATGTCCAAGACTTCAAGAAGCTAAGACATTAGTCTGGCAAACTCTGGTAATTTTTTACTTCAATCTTTTTGTTTCCAGAAGAGTTATTTTTTGTTATGGTCAAAATTTTGAGAAAAATTGAAATAGGGAATCCTTCGACGTAAAATATTGGAACAAGCTACTTCAAGGATTCTCGACTTAAGCATTGAGGTGGAACTTGTACTTAACTGATACACTTGTGGAGCTAGGTTCTGTAGAAATAAAAAATGTGGACATGGAAATAATATTGCGGGCCAGTCGTTCGTGGTGGGACTAAATTTAAGATTGTTTGGCATATGTTACTGTAGGCCCAAAATTTCCTTGATCATACTGCATAATATTGGAAAGCTACTTAGTTTGATTTTTTTCAATAGAGATGCAGGTAACAGATACTAGAAGAGAAGCTCGTAGATTCCCACTTGTTACTCTGTTGCGAGTAGTCTCCAATAATTTAATTTTCCTTCTCTTATTCATCTCTGTGAAGGGTCAGAAAGCTCTGTATAAAACAATATTGAAACAATAATTGGAGATAACTATAGCGTTCTACGGAAAGAATATGTGTTCCCAGAAAGGGTTGTGAGGAATTTAAATATAGTCCAAGAATTAGTTAGAAGCTAAAAGTTATATTTTCATGAAATTCCAATTCCATACTGGAATATTTAGAGTAATATGAAAATAACTTCTCACGAAATTAGTATAATGATCATTGTTTCCAGAATAGAACACCATATCCTTCGTTCACCCTATTAGTCTCAAGTTGGAACCGCATATAATAAGTTACTACCAAATGAGATATCAGTCACGAAATTACTGTTATTATCAGTTAGTTATCATAGGCAAAACTCGAACCATAGAGACAAAATTAAGCAAATAAAGTCGATGACATGAAATGACATCAACACCCTAGAACGACTCATAATATGTGGACGTTGTATGTCTAGCTAAAAAAGAACGTATGTCACTGAAGCTGAGTACAAAGATATCATCAACATAACGCAAAGTTGTCATACTACCTTAACAATACAAGTGGTGATCGGCTACCACGGACAATACCTGCTAAAATCATCGAAGGTAGATTCTGTGCCCATACATTTTAATAACTAACTGAATATTACGCCACTCTCCACAGCAGAAAAGTAAGAACTTTGCTACAACAGCTCAATCTATTCATTATGAATGGCACAGGAAAAAACTGAAGACAGGAAAACAGCGATTCAGAAATTCTTAATATGATTTCTCATTTACTCTGTGCTTCTGTCTACACTTTTACTAGTTTATTCTGGTTGTCACTTTTAGTTTTTAGGTTGTAGAAGTTTTCCTTATTGAATGCTAGAAGGTCGATAGATGAAGTATTCGTTGTATCCATACAGCTGCTTCAGAGACCATGCGATATACACCAAGTTTCCTGTGAATATACTGCTGCTAGTTTATATCGATAAAGTTTTTGCAACATGACATCTACTTCTGCGTATGTGGATAAATTGTATCAGTCATAATTTTATAGGTCAAGTGAGACCCTGCTAGCCTAAATGTCAGCTATTTTAATGTCTTCTCGATAGTAGAGAATTTCATTTATTGTGTTGTCGCGACTATATCTACGTTGAGTAGTTTTGGGAACCACTTCTGTTACATTCAATCAGTTTCAACTACAGTATCTTAAGCCAATCCTGGAAATGTCAATTGTCAACCTAACCAGAAAATCAGCCTCCTTTACTATTCCTTCCCTTTACTGTTGCTGCGATCACATAAGTAACACATGTTTTTGCAGGTGGATCTCAGGCAGCTAGTCATAATTCACATTCCACAAGTAGTTTTTATGCTATGGGAACCTTTTTAATTGTCAGCCAAGCCACGAATATAATCGATATTGTTAGGAAACCTAGACTGTATCATTTTTTTGAAAAGAGTGGTCTGAAAGACGAAACTGTAGAGGAAGTTTGGATCGATCTCTTTTCCTATTTAATGGACCTAGCTGCATCTTGAAATTTCTTAATTGAAAGAATTTTATCTCAACCGTTGTGGATATAGTGCTTTTTTTCTCGCAGCAGACTTTGTGGGTTTTTCTCACTTGATTGAAATTGAAATTATACTGGAAGACGTGTATTCAGTTTTTGAAGTTCAATGGCAAGAGCTTTCCATGATTTGAAGCATTGCAGAAGCTAATGTGTTGATTAATCTGAGGATATAGGATATTAACTTAGTTATGATGGGAAATAAGTGATTAGAAATATAACATGCTAGAAGGAACTTAATCTATATTATGAACCGGAGCAATTTATTACTTGCCATAGCTATATAGATGGGCAGTAATATTGGCAATGATGCAAACAATCTAAACAATGTTATACTCAGTTTTCGGAGGGTAGCACCACGGTTTTTACAACCGAAAAAAACTGCAAAAAACGTTTATTTTTAGAAACAACATATATTGCCCAAGATGATCAATGCATTAATAAGAATGCCTATCTTTTAGATTTCGAAAAAACAAATTCTATGGAAATTCAACACCATTAACAGCCAACTAACCTTACCTAACCTATAAATTTCAACTTCACTGATAGTGACCTATCCTATAAAATTTATTGTCATTTATATTCGAGCCACTTAATCTTTAACTACATTCATAACGACCTAAACTATTGAAATTTATTGTTATCTATAAATTTACCAATCAATATTAAACATCATTCACTAAAACTTATCATTATCTAACCTATAAAAATTCAACGTCATCAAAATCAAACCAATCAAAAATTAATAAAAATTCCTATAGTAACCAGAATAAATATTTCAATTAATCAATATTCCTATCAAAGTCAATTTGAATATCGAATTCCATGAGTTTAAAAATTTTTACAATCTCTAATAAAATCAGAATCACCAGAAATCTTAATTAATTATTGTAAGTAAAATTTTATTATTGTTATATATTTATACATATTTCTTATCTTGTATTTGACCATAATTTCATCAGACGAGAATACATAAGTATTCGAAAGCTCGGGAAATATATTGAAGTTAGTCCACTTTGGTGTGTATCAAAAGGTCTAAGAAATCAGAAATTAAAGAAGTATATATATATATATATATATATATATATATATATATATATATATATATATATATATATATATATACTTTAAGGCATCTATATGTTCTCTATTTAAGGTCTCTTGAGTTGAATTATGAAATACGGCACTAAAACTAGAGCTTTCAAGCTTATGATCTGAAATTGGATTTTTTCTTTCTAATTATCTTGCTCATCTGCGCATTTTTCCTTCATCAAATTGAAATCGTCTTTATGCCGTTTTTCGTTAGCCACGTTATGTGTAGTTAATTGCTTGTGAAGAGCTGACAAAGCTTCAAGAACTTTTCAAGATTCATAAACTTTCTCATGCTTAATTTCTAGATAATCAGATATTTCATCGATCTTTAAAATTTCTCAAATTGCAACCATTCGCGCTTTTAATATTGCGCCTAGGGTAAGTATATTATCTAATGTATGATTTAAGAGGTCAATATTTTCTGCAATTTATGAACATGGAAAAATTGTCCTCACGGGGGGTACCATAAATATTTATGCATATTACCAGACAAGCAAACTCCTGTAATCTCCAATTTAAAATGAGAGATCCCCATATTTAGATGTATTCGAGAGGAGAAGAGAAATACTTATCCAAAAATAGAAATATATACAGGGAAAAGTGAAATTTCATACAAACTTCTTCAATTCCTAATAACTGCAAAATTGACAGGGGTTTCAAATTAGCTTGAAAAATTTAAAAATATTACTTTTTCATGAAGTAAAAATTTGCGTTGATAATAAATAAACTGTTTTAATCAAGGAAATAAAACCTCTGCAAATTAACTCCTGTAATACTCATCAAAATAAATGCTAAAGATGGCATGCTGTCGGACTGCTGCAAAATAACCACTCAAAATATTTATATTGTCTCACTGATGATATAAATGTAAGTGGTCATGTGGCAAACCATTGCCAAATTGTTCCAAACCAAAGAATGCTCTCTTAAAAAAATTGGTAGAAATCAATGATTTTTCACACAAATTATTAATAATAGTCCAGAGCGCCAAAAATAACTATTGAAGAAACAGTTATGGATAATGAATTTTTCTATTCCTGCTTGTTCAATATATTTTAATTCTATTTACATGTACATAATTGACTGTTATATCTGCCCTTTTTTTATTGTCTTATTATTCAATAGTTTCTTCCATCTGTCTCTTTCGATAATTGTGCCACTAATTGTAGTAATTATTGGTGTGTGGTCGATGGATAGATGCAGATTTGATTCTATTGCTAGGTATTTAGTAGAAATATCTTTCTTTAAGGAAAACATTGGAAAGTATAGAAGCTTATTTTGTTCACTTGGCCAATAAGTCGGTGATTAGGTAGAAAGGTGGTTTAGTTTTAATTCTTGCATGACGCTATATAACACTCTACTCCTACCTGGAGCTAAGTTTTCAGCACCATACTGTATTCTTGGCCTTATATTCACTTTCTGCTAGAAACCTGCTTCCTAATATCTTGAAGTATTCTCTAAGTCTAAGTACAGGATAGTTTGAAGAGAAATGACGATGCTTGTTGGGAATCATTTCGATATTTTGGAAGTTCGTTGTGTTTGGTATCTGTTGTTTAATTAGTATAGCTATACCTCTCCTAGCTATTCTGTTTCGACTTCTTGCTCATATTTAGCTAAGCCATTTGCATTCCAGAGTGCCATTTTATATAGTTGAGCCATTTTTAATTATCATATTAGTTGTTCCAATAGATTATTGATTTCAGCTGCCATTTGGTTCAGAGTTAGTTGAGGATTTGTGATGGTATTTTGTGAAAATCCAATGATATTGTTGCCATTTATCAATTCTGCCCTTCCTCATCTTATCTGATCTAAAGGATTGACACAAACAGATGGAGAACAGCAGCTTATAGTGACGGTATATTTTTAGAAAAACGTAGCATGATCTCACGTAGAAAAATTATATCATTTCAAATATTTACAATGAGCAGAAGAATATGAACACAGACTGCTATGCACTATGATTCTTCAACGTGTTAGAAAGCATTGCAATGATACTGCAATAACAGCAGATCTATTGACAACTATCCCACATCTCTACATTTTGTCAATAGTAAATAAGTTATCGATGACATGGTTTGTTGACTCTGTGTGTGCTGAAATAAATTTTATAACTGTAAGAGTCTCTCATTATCTAGAAAAAATTCTATTATTTAAATTCGAAAAGACAAAAACTGCATGTAGGACGTAGATATAGTGGTTAACTATCATTATTCTTGTTGGTACCGATAATAACAGCAACGATATTGACAGTTCCATATTAACACTAACAAACTCAATCGTTTTAATGAGGTTCCTTGAATCATTTGCACCATAAAAGTTTAGTTTTCTTTGAATATAAAACTTAGTAGAGATATTAATCCAGTCAAAATAGACAAAAATAAGTCATAACTTAGACAAAATTCTCATAGAGCTGAAAATTGACAGAGACGTTAAATATATCATTATAAATGAAATGTCGAAAGTTCCCTTCGATTCTACTTCTGCAAAAAATTTTATTCAAGGTCAAAAGTAGAAAATTAAGGTTTTTTTCATTTTTCTCGAAAACAGTTATCGTGAAAGTAGGTCAGACATCAGTTGTAGATCATACAATTTTCTACATAAATGGTCCAGTCACTTGTTCTCTTACGACTCACCATTCGTTAAATGAAGATTTTAAAATATACGACTATACTGTTAGTTCCTAATTCCCTTCGTCGGTCACCTTGAGTAACATCTGCTAGCTACAAATATAATTCGTTTTCTTTTGCAATATATGGTGCTCCAAAAAATTGATTCCATAGACAAGTATAGATATATAAACTTTGTAAAATCTGCATGGATCAATAAAACAGAACAGTTGTCTTATCTCCAATGTCTCTTATGTCCAATATCTGCTTCTGCCTTTCAACACTTGTATCGTGTGTATTATTAAGTTCAAGTGTGGCTAGGTAATGAGCTCGACCGAGAAGAATGGGGCTGGAAATTAACAGAAAATTATTTGGACCCAATTCAAACTTTACTCCCGCCTGTTCCAGAAAAACTACTCAATACTATTTTTTGTAAATGCAAGACGGATTGTAGTGAAAATTGTGGTTGTCAAAACGTGGGATTATTTTTTTCGCCAGTATGCATCAATTGTCAGGGTCAGAGTTGCTCCCATATTGAAACATATACAACATATGAAGATATGATATTAATGAAAAGACTACTGATGCATCCCTTTTCTTAGAACAGCGAGCACAAATTCTGCTAGAAAAAGAGAATGAAGACCAAGAAATAATTGTCGAAGTAGAATTAGACAATCATCTTATATAATGACATGTAGACGTTAATCATTAGAAATATTACTATTCTTTCAATTAATAGGATCTGATCAAACTTTCTTTATTATAATATATCGTGGAGTATACGATATCTCACAAATGGTGAGTCGTAAGAGAAAAAGTGACTGAACCATTTTTGTAGAGAATTGTATGATCTACAACTTTTGTCTGATCTACTTTCACGATAATACTTATTATCGGTGAGATCCATGTATCCATTTAAATAATATGGAAAATTGAATTTGTGGAATTAATAATGCAGATATCCTATTCAAAAACATTGACCAGATGTATTCATTCAAAACCGCAAGCCATGCTCAAACTTGAGAATGGAATAAATTCAGCATCTCATAATAAATTGCTTCGTTTACATTCGTTTATGTAAGGGGTATGGAATAATCTGGAAGAAAATTCATGTTTTTTTGTCAGGATTCAAAATAAAAATTCTTTTTTTACCCGAATGTTGCACATACGAGTATATACAAGTTTTCAGGGGTAATACAAAAAGGGTATGGAAAATATTTAATAAAAAAATATTCAGTAGTAATAAAAATTATGGAATGGCATATGTTTGTTATGTATACAAATTGTGGTATTATTGAATTCATATTACAAACATGTTAGTACAGATCGAGTTCCTCCTACATATTCAGAAAGTAGACACTAGAATTCATATATTAGAGAAGTAAACTCACACCAGTTCTCGTGTGATGTGAGTAGGAAATGAATAAAATGAAAATAGTATGTTAGAAACCTTGATCAGTATAGTCACCTTTAATAATCAACTAATCACGAGTTTATTTGAACACTGTGGAGATATATCGACACGTGACGACCGGCCATGATGCTACCCACTTCAACTCTTGTGCAATCTTTATAGACTTTACAATATGATTTTGGCGATACAAATAAGAATTCCCTATGTATAGGAATAATTTTGCTATTTACTTGAATCTTCCCATTTCATTTTGTCGATAGGTATACGCATATTCTATTAATGGTTATTCTTGGCGAAAATATAATTTTGTTGAAATTGATAACAGTGCCGCCCATAGTTATCAGGTATTCTCCTAGTTTTACTCAATTTAGTGCGCTAAATACTATTGACTGTTGTTTTGTTGGGAAATTTGTTTTTATTGCTTTGTAATGGACAAATAGGATTATGAGAAGTTATTAGGTAGGTTAGTGAAATAATTGCTGATATTGATCTATTTTATCTTAATCCGTACTGTTTACTGAAACTTGTTTTGCTGTTAAGCGACAGGTTTTGAGACTCGATTGAAAATACTCAAGTTTTTTTTGTACTGTTGAAATAATAAAATTTTTGTTATTATAAAGCTAACTTTAAAGTGGATATATGAAAATGACGAAATACCTTAGTGTTTGCAGTTGCTTACTAAATAAGTATATTCGCTATTATAAAATTCATTTTTTGACGATAGCTTTTTTTTTAAATACTTCATCTATCCTTAATAGAGGCTGCTGTCCATCTGTTTGCTACAGATATTAGTTTTTCCCTCAATTATATTTTGATTTTATTCACTATTTAGCAATATGGTGAAGTCAGGATATACCTTTCTGAATACATACCCAACTTCTGTTTAAGTTCTTCTTGTCTCTATATCAAATCATTGGTACAATTTCAATATAGTGCAATATTCCATATTTCTACAAAATATCTTGTTCTGCTAGTAACCGATATTATTTACTTCAAAACATTAGCTAAGTTATTGCGAGCCCAAGGAGTTTCATTACTTTTTTCGATACCTTTACTGCTGGATTTGCAAAGAACTATAATATATACATGTGATAATATTCTCCAATTCAAATTTTCTGGTAGTTAGTAAGATGTAAAAGTTGCATTATTGGCAGACCTGTACAACTTAAACAAAGTCACCGTTAACATCTAAATTGGATAAACTGTATACAATATCATTGTATGAAAAAAATCGCAAATGATCCACGGTGCTGGACTTTATCATAGAAAATAGTATTCTGTTCCACTGTTCCTTATAAATGAAAAAAAAAAATTAGCCATCATATTTCGTACGGTGGATAAATTTGGAGTATATACTAGATTTCTTCATCAGCAAGAGTACAACGCAGGGGTCTTCGGGCTCCAGAAATATCCCTCGAAAGTATTTGACTATAAGTTTGCTATATTTTTTTAATGTTTATTTGACTGTCATACAAAATTTGATTCTAGAAGCCTTATGATCAATGGAATCAAGGTATTATTCAAATAATTGAACGAAAGTCGTCATACTTGCTTTTATGACCACTTTTTGATAAAGTTCTTTTTATATATTTCCATTTAAATATATTCTGGATAAAGTCTCTTTATTTGTTGCAGCAAGTGTACCCAAAATTAGAAGCAGTACAAGGTGTTGGATTATGTACTGTTAATTTGTTGGACGACATTAAAGAATATACGAGAGGGATCTTCATAATAATGTGAGTAGAAACTATACTTTTACTTTTTGGTTTGCGTTATCAATAGTTAACGACAAATAATGATTTGATCCAAGCACTATGATATTCTTTTTTCTTAGTGCTGAAACTAAATTAGTAAAACGGAACAAAAATGATTAAAATAATGGTTAGTCCACTCAACAAATGGAAATTCTTATTTTTGTATAGAAGCCATATCATCAGGGTAAACAACTTAATTATATTAGTACAAAATATCTTCTAAATATAATCAATATTCAAATTGCAAGAAGGATTACAGTTTCACAAAAGCATCGATCGGATTAAATTCAGACATCTATTGAAATTGTAATATTTTATACACAAAGCCACAAGTATAAATGATAAGGCCCTACATATATCGTGAATAACGATAAAGACTCTTAGTGAACGGTTGAGATACATTGACTGTGATGGGCATTCTAACACACCAATTTCTTCGTTAGAGTTACCTAGATACACAATAAAGAACAAAATTTGATATCTTAACGGTACTCAAGTATCCAAGGGACACCCGAAATCAATCATCTTTGATGTGGGTCCCGATTAGGATCGTGTACCATAAATCTTTAAGTAGTTGAATTTATGATTCTTCACATTCACATTAATATTTTTGTGGCAACTCTTTCAGCATTTTGGCGGTTATTAGGTCAAATGCCGGTGCTTTTTTCGGGTTTAGTAACTTTATTTCATTGTGTACTCCTTTTTGAGTCAATGCTTTTATGGGGCTTCCTTTGTTTATTGAAGTTGCTAAGTTTTGCTCTACTTCTAGGTCTGCTTCGTGACTTGATAGCTGAAGACTGTAATGATATGATTTGCGAATAAATCTGCTTTTTCTTTGTCTTTTGTCTTTTTCTTGTTGGTGTAGTAGTTTGGGCTGCTAGCTGAGGTTGTGAGTTAAAAAGATCTGTTGCCCGATATATCCTGGTTCCTTAAGCTTTATCTTTAAATCTACCGTTTCATTGATTTTATTACGGTATGTTTCTAAGTCTGTTTTAAAGTTGTGTAATCTTTGTGGTGGTGTTCTTATTATGACTGATGTTCCAATAATAGGGGAATGATCAGAATTTAAGTCATAACTGGGCAGGATGTCTGTATGAGTTTAGTTTGTAACATAGAAGTCCAAAAGGTGTGTTTGTAGTTGTAATCATCTCCTGCTATGAATTTGTCTCCCAAAGTGGTGAAAAACTATTCGAGATCATTTTGTTTTATGTTGTGTCGAGGTGGGCAATAGATTGCAGACATTGTGAGTTCATATGCATGGTTATTACTATTATTGAGGTAGCTTGGAGGTGATTTTGTTGGTAGTTTAAAGTTCGTAATGTTTGATTGTATGTGTCATCTATGTGGCTGCTCCTCCATGTGCTGTGTTGTCGGAATGGTGTGTGTGATATACAAGATAATTTGGTATTTGAAAATATGTTTTTTTTGTGAAATGTGTCCCGCTTACAAGTAGTATATCTATTTGGTTTTATGTTAAAAACATTTTGACTTCTTTATGCTGTTCTAAGCCATTGGCGTTCCATTGTAGGATAAAAAGTTTGTAAATACGTGTTTGGCTGGTAATCCATATTTACACTTATTACCAAAAGACTTGTTTACACTTTCAATTTACGTTATCACTCCAGTTTTTGTTCCAAACATTTTATCATATATTTAATACTCTCAATATTTTGCTTGATAACAATTCAATAATTATAACCGCGGCCCCTTAGCGCCTTCAAAAATTCAATGGTACTTCTTTACGCTACGAAAGTTAGTTGAATATTAATTTCATGATCTGTCTTCGGAGTAGAAGGTTGAAAAGTAATATACGGAGAGCCGGCTGTATAAAAGTCCTATGGATCAGATGCATCAATCATTTTTGGGGTATGAACAATAAAACCATAGGTCTAGAGGTCGTCACCCCTGAAGTTGCTTGATTTTGCCCGTATGCAAAATTACGACGTCTCTTCCTGTTTTTATTTTAGGTGTAATTTTAATTAAAGAAATACATCAAGAAAATTTATGTGAAACGAAAGTTTTTGATGAGTAGAATAGAAATGTCAAGGGTCGACAAGCTCTATTTATTCGCTACTCTGAGTCGACCTCCGTTAAAAATTATTTTTTTAAAATTTATCTTAAGCCATCGAATACATGGATTTGCTCACGATTTTCTGAAAATAGAACCTCTTCAATGACTGAAAAAAATTGGTCGACACCTTTTATTTGCCCGGATCTAACTGTCGACTTAGTTCGAAGAATTAAAGACCCTATGCTTATACATTTCATCTCTATGTATGTTTAATTATTTAATTATCTGTATATCTTTTTCAAATACATTAATAATTTTTTTTAATTGATTCTGTAACTCTAACATTACTAAAAAAATTGGTCGACACCTTTTATTTACTCACACCCAACTGTCGACTTAGTTTAAAAAATCAATGAGCTCTAACTCATACGTTCCATGTCTATGCATGTTCAATTATCTACATATCTTTTCTAAATACATTGATAATTTTTTTTAATTAACTCTGAAACTCTAATATTACTAAAAAAAATGGTCGACCCCTTTTATTTGCCCGGATTTGACTGTCGACTTAGTTTGAAGAATTAAAGAGTCTGTGCTTGTACATTTCATCTCTATGTATGTTTAAATATTTAATTATCTGTATATCTTTTTCAAATACATTAATAACTTTTTTTTTCATCAATTGTTGAAAATTTCATTTCCTTGAAATACTGACTGTACATTTTTCCATTCTTTACCACATATATTGTGAGTTTTGGTGTTATTCATTAATTCCTGTGAGATGGAACGAAAGAAATTAAAAGTCTCAAATAGTGGAGTTAACACATGAATGAGTTTTATTACATACAAAAATGATATACAATGATTAACTATTAATTTTACATATAACTATCGTCATTAAAATCTACATCATTATTTACATCATCGCTATAATTCGGAATATTAACATTATCGTCATTGTTGTCTACAATGCGATTTCTATCATTATTGAAGTTGTCAGTATTATCATTATTACAGAATTCATTGCTACTATCAGTTAAAATGATTTCTTCTATTTGAAATGGTGTAGGGCTACCATTAAACATATTCGGCGTTATGGTAATATTATCAAGATCATATATCCAACCACAATCTTCGTCATTTATTACAATAAATTGCTTATACAAAAAATTTTGCCACATCGCATTAACATAAATTGTTCTAAGAATTTTTTGTTTTAACGATTTCCAGCAAGGTGGCATTAGTCGGGAATCATAATTCCTTACTTCATGCAAAAGCGTCTCTTGAGTAGAAATAGCAGAAAAATTATTTTGAAAAATGATTAATCGTGATAAATTAATATCCGTGCAATTTTTTATTCCATAAATTTCGCATGTATACTTTTGAATTGTTTCCTTCATCTCCTTATCTTCGATCTTACCAAGATTATTAAGTAAAGTAAAAATTTCTTGATATTTTACATTATTCATTAAAATATTGAAAGGTCTGGCTTTACCTTTTTTAAAGAAACTACAGGTATAGTCACAACCTGTATACGCGTGAAACCCGGGCAATGCGTTGCACATTTTTTCACCTAAAAAGTTCGCTAATTTGGTACAATTAATACATTCATCACCGTCTTTACAGTTTGTTGAATTTAAGAGCCAAATTTCAAAACTCAGTAATTTAATAATATTTCCTAATAATTATGAAAACATCTGTATCTGATGATTTTATCATTATTTTAGAGTTATCAGCGCACTTATTTATATGGTAAATTATCCGAGTGTCAGCTTCTTCATGCAGACATTCTAATCGTTTTTCTTCTGTTTTAATAATCATATTATTACTTACAGAATACGAATAGCATTTAATCCCGACAATAAGAAAAATTGTTTTTTTATCTATAATGGATGCTAAGCTTGAATTTTCCCAATATTGGCCTAAAAATTCTACTAAAGCTTCTTTAAATTTTTTTATTTCTTAAAGCTTTATAAAAATCATTTGGTCGACTTTGAAATGGCCCAACAATCGTATATAGAATATCTGTTTCATTTCTGTTCATTCTTTCGATGTCTTCGATTGAAGGAATGACATACCGGTCAAAAATGAGATGAATTTCAGCAGCTGTGCTGTTACAAATTGTTTTCAATATAAATTCAGCCATTCTTAAGAAAGTTTGAGGCATCGCTGGCCCTAGTTTATGTAACATATAAAATCCATCAATTATTTCTGTATCTACATATAACAGATATCTGGTGCTATAATCTTCTTTATTTTTTTTTTTTTGCGAGAACTGATTTATCTGTTTTATTCATTTCACCTGTGCACTGAAACAATGCAGGTGGTGCTGGTGCTAATGGATAAGACAGACAACACTCAAGATCAATTTTGTGACTTAAAGCAAGTGCTAGTAATCTACCGAATACATCTCGCTCCACTTTTAGAACGGTTTGTTTACCACCATCTGCGGTTTTTATTATTTTTTTCAAACGTTCGGAAGCAAAATTTTCAATCTTTAACCTAACAATTCTAGATTCAAATCGATCAGGATTAGTGTTGCATTCGTTAATGAATTGTATTTTTTTGTCTACACCAATTTTGTGAGCTTGTAACAAATAATTAGCAACGTTATCTGATACAGCACGACCAGTAACAATATTAAACAAATTATCTTGATCAACATTTGAACCAAACGGATTAATATATTGCAATTAATAATTCATGTGAAAGAAAACGGACTGAACGCGTCAATGTTTCACACTATAATGACTTAGAAGCCCAACTTAGGGCTGAAAAATATCGGGCTCTCCCTACCTACTCGTGTTCTTTTGTTAATGCCGGAGTAACTCCGAACCTAACTTACGATACAGGTACAAAAGAAAAAACGTTAACGGCTACCTGGACTTAAGGTAGAAATACAAAATAAATTCTTAAGGACTTAAATGTTAATAAGGAATAGAAAAATGTACAGTAAGTATTTCAAGAAAATTTTAGTTATGTTACAATTAATAAAAAAAGAATTAATAATGTATTTAGAAAAAATATGTAGATAATTGAACATGCATAGACATGGAACGTATGAGTTAGAGCTCATTGATTTTTTAAACTAAGTCGACAGTTGTGTGTGAGTAAATAAAAGGTGTCGACCAATTTTTTAGTAATGTTAGAGTTACAGAATTAATTAAAAAAAAATTATTAATGTATTTGCAAAAGATATACAGATAATTAAATAATTAAACATACATAGAGATGAATTGTATAAGCATAGGCTCTTTAATTCTTTAAACTAAGTGGACAGTCAAATCCGGGCAAATAAAAGGTGTCGACCAATTATTTTAGTAATGTTAGAGTTACAGAATTAATTAAAAAAATTATTAATGTATTTGAAAAAGATATACAGATAATTAAATAATTAAACATACATAGAGATGAAATGTATAAGCATAGGGTCTTTAATTCTTCGAACTAAGTCGACAGTTAGATCCGGGCAAATAAAAGGTGTCGACCAATTTTTTTCAGTCATTGAAGAGGTTCTATTTTCAGAAAATCGTGAGCAAATCCATGTATTCGATGGCTTAAGATAAATTTTAAAAAAATAATTTTTAACGGAGGTCGACTCAGAGTAGCGAATAAATAGAGCTTGTCGACCCTTGACATTTCTATTCTACTCATCAAAAACTTTCGTTTCACATAAATTTTCTTGATGTATTTCATAAATTACAATTACACCTAAAATAAAAACCGGATATGACGTTGTATTTTGAATACGGGCAAAATCAAGCAGCTTCAGGGGTGTCAACCTCTAGACCTATGGTTTTATTGTTCATACCCCAAAAATATTGATGCATCTGATCCATAGGACTTTTATACAGCCGGCTCTCGGACTATAAATATATGGTTGATACTGTTAACTCTCAGCAGCTGTGACATGATGACTGATACAACTTTAGGAGCGAGTCGGTTTAAATAATAATAATAATAATAATAATAATAATAATAATAATAATAATAATAATAATAATAATAATAATAATAATAATAATAATAATAATAATAATAATAATAATAATAATAATAATAATAATAATAATAATAATAATAATAATAATAATAATAATAATAATAATAATAATAATAATAATAATAATAATAATAATAATAATAATAATAATAATAATAATAATAATAATAATAATAATAATAATAATAATAATAATAATAATAATAATAATAATAATAATAATAATAATAATAATAATAATAATAATAATAATAATAATAATAATAATAATAATAATAATAATAATATAATAATAATAATAATAATAATAATAATAATAATAATAATAATAATAATAATAATAATAATAATAATAATAATAATAATAATAATAATAATAATAATAATAATAATAATAATAATAATAATAATAATAATAATAATAATAATAATGATAATAATAATAATAATAATAATAATAATAATAATAATAATAATAATAATAATAATAATAATAATAATAATAATAATAATAATAATAATAATAATAATAATAATAATAATAATAATAATAATAATAATAATAATAATAATAATAATAATAATAATAATAATAATAATAATAATAATAATAATAATAATAATAATAATAATAATAATAATAATAATAATAATAATAATAATAATAATAATAATAATAATAATAATAATAATAATAATAATAATAATAATAATAATAATAATAATAATAATAATAATAATAATAATAATAATAATAATAATAATAATAATAATAATAATAATAATAATAATAATAATAATAATAATAATAATAATAATAATAATAATAATAATAATAATAATAATAATAATAATAATAATAATAATAATAATAATAATAATAATAATAATAATAATAATAATAATAATAATAATAATAATAATAATAATAATAATAATAATAATAATAATAATAATAATAATAATGCCCTCAGGGGGTCGCACTGCGACTACGGGTGTGGCAAGCCCGAGGTACCCTAGCTAGAGATCCACCCCACTCCCAAGGTGGACTCTTCCCAAAAAACCCCACTATTCCTAGAAGATTTTCCTCCTCCGACGCTATTAGTTTACGAGGGCTAGGGGGCTTCCTACCTTTTTTCCTGTATCCCGGATTGGTTCTGCGTTGTAGTCTGCTGGGAGTGCATCGCCCTGCTTTCGGTTCGTCACCGAAGTAGCTGCTGATGCTGATGTGAGCTAGTCTCTGCCGAGGTGGATGATGGCGCGGGATCGGAAGCCAGCCACTACGGGCCCTGATCAGGTAGTATGTATTGAATGTGGAAGTCGGAAGTTCACATCGCCCCGGGCGAGTCTGGTCCGTCTGTGTGTTCCGGGACTGGCTAAGCGAGGATTGGGCCTCAGTGAACTGGGGTAGGCGACAGCCGAGGGTACACCCGTTCTCAATCAACTCGACCCGCCCCCTTACATACGAAGCGCTGGTGACAAGAAATAAATGGATAGCTATAGTTCAAACGACGAAAAAACTGCATTGTCTTTAGAAGACAAAGGACAAAATGAAGGAGATATGACCCCAACAGGGTATCACTGGATGTTTACTACAGACCCTAGTGTTAGGAGATCCTCATTGGCAAGAACACCACCAATGAATCGCAAAGATTCAACTGCCTCTGCCACGGATGATGTTTTTGCTAGCCTAGAGACAAACTCTGGCACACGTCAAGATGACAAGACTGGGAGCCACAGTAACACGGCGTACGAAGCAAGTAGCGACAACAGTCACGATGGACTGGCAAAAAATACCAGTCCAGACAAAAAGAAACGAAAGCGAGACTCACATGGAAA
This sequence comes from Diorhabda carinulata, assembly GCF_026250575.1. Lineage (NCBI taxonomy): Eukaryota > Metazoa > Arthropoda > Insecta > Coleoptera > Chrysomelidae > Diorhabda > Diorhabda carinulata. The sequence continues at coordinate 43,852,490 of NC_079472.1, forward strand.
GCATATCCCGGATGATACTAGCCAAGAGATGACTGCTGCTATGACCGCCTTGGGTAGTCTTAATAAAAAAGTCGACGAATTAAAAAATGAAGTCAAAGTGAGTACAAAGACAAAAACTGAAATCAAGGCAATAACGAGAGAGCTCGTAAGCATAATGGCAACCCTGAACAGAAGAATGGATGTTTTAAACATCAGACACACGCAGATGGTGCGAAACAACACTGAGCAATCATCGCCAGGTAAGAGCAAAACTGCTAATAATTTAGCTAAACCAGAGGACAATAATCCTAGCTACGCAAGACAAAGTATAGGAGTCCAAGCTGATGAAACCGACATAAGACGAGAGTTACTCGATCTTACAAATGAAATACGTACCAGGGTTGAGACGCAAATAACAGCAAGAAAAGGATGGACAGGGCTAGAAGAGGTAATACATCTCGAGTGGCCAGAAAGCTGCTACCAAAGCACCGTTGTTACAGAGCTGGGATCGCTTAGAGAGCTTCGAGGAGACCTGGTAATAGTAGCAGACCCTGATGTAACCTTGACCACCACTACGGAAAGCGACCTAAAATGCAACTTTCCGGAAATAACAAGCCTTATGTGCGAAGAACTTGAGGAAGGGTGTATTGAATATGTGAGGACGAACACCGAGGTCATACTCAGCAAAGGCAAAAATGGAGCAAGGTCAAGAACCATGTACATGCTGCCGTACAAGGTCAACCCAGAAGGGAAAAACGACATGGGTCAACTATATCAGTTGCTAGGCAAACTGCAAGCAGAGGTTCAAAACCATGGAGTGACGGAAATTCAAGTAGTAGCCTTCGGCAAAATTGATAAAATCTACCTTAGAAAGTGCGCAGAAGGTATCTTCAGAGGATCTGAGGTCAAAGTGCAAGTTATTATACCTAGAGATCCAAGCCGACTAGCACCTAAGTCAAGTAAGGGAGGACCAGCGACGACAACAGAGAAGATTATAATCAAATCTGAAGGAAAGCAATATGCTGACATACTCCGTTCGATCAAGAGTAGTGTGAACATAGATGAGATGGGTGTTAAGGTAAAAGGCATTAAGAAAACCGCTAAGGGTGATGTCCTTATGGAGATACTTGGAGAAAAAAATCAAGTAACCGCCCTCAGACAAGCTATAATGGACAAGGATAAAGATACCCAGGTAGAAATTAAAAGAGATGAAGACATTATTCATATCTCGGACATAGACGGAGATATGAACGCAAAACAGATAGAGCAAGATGTCAGGAAAAGCGTAGCAAACGCAAAAGAAGATGACGTCCGAGTGCTCTCTTGCAGACCAAACCAGAGGGGAAACCAAACTGCTACACTTGCGGTCAAAAGAAGAGTGGCCAGCGAATTACTCAAAATGGATACTGTGAGAATAGGGTGGGCACCGTGCCAGGTCCGAGCAAGGGTCAAAATCACCAGGTGTTACAAATGTTTGGAGTTTGGCCACCGCACCAATGAATGCAAAGGAACCGATAACTCGAAGATGTGCCTTAAATGCGGCAAAGATAACCACAAGGCCAAAGACTGTACTAACAAAAGCTATTGCCTAACATGCAAAAAAGACGGTCACAGAGCTGACCAGACTGCTTGCCCTTACTACCTTAAGCTTGTAAAGGAAAAATCAAAAGCAATTAGTGACACCAGACGCAGGCTCAGCACTGCACGCGGTCAAAACTTTAGTGTTCAATATTAAAATACTTCAAGCCAACGTTGGACGTGCCTATACAGCCCAAGACATGGCGTATGCCACCGCAGTTCAGCAAGGTATTGATATTATGGTAACTGGGGAACCGAACAAAAAAAGGACCAAAGAAGCAAACTGGATCAAGGACAGCAGGCATAATGTGGGGGTCCTACTTCTGAATAAAAAGCTTAGCGTAATAAACCACGTAGTCGGAGATGGTCACGTAATTATCAAACTCAAAGATCTTGAGCTGATATGTTGCTATATATCCCCAAACATCAGCATGGAAGACTACAAAACTGAGGTGGACAGTATAATGGAGCACATAACGAACAACAGTGATGCCATTATTCTGGGAGACCTAAATGCCAAGTCCCCAATGTGGGGATCACCTGTAACCGATGAAAAGGGTCAATACTGGGTGGAATGGATCAACGCTCGCGATTTGGTGGTTCTGAATACTGGAAATGAGCCCACATTTATCCGAGGAGATAGCGAGTCCTTTATTGATGTCACCATAGCAACCAATCGTGTATCTCAAAGAGTAACCAACTGGGAGATACTTGATACCGAAACACTGACAGAGCACAGATATATCGCATTCGAAATTAAAGTAGATAGAGCGAAGACCAAAACAACTTCAATAAGGCCCCTTATTGATTGGACCGCCTTTAAAGCCTGCATAGAGTTGCTTACCATTACTCCAGATGAAATGAGTCATGAAACAGTAACCAAGCTGATACAGATGGCAAGCAAGAACAGCACGCAAAATCGAATTCTAAAGACTGAAACATCATATTGGTGGAATGAAAACATTGCTGAAAAACGGTCACTATGCAACAGATTAAGAAGGGTACAACAACGTGCGGCGAGAAGAAACAACCCAAATCGAGACGATATTGAAGCAATGAAAGAGGCGTACAAGACCAATAGAAGGGAACTCTGCTGCCTAATTAAGGAATCAAAGAAGAAATACTGGAACGACATATGCAAAGAACTCGATAATAATATATGGGGAGACGCGTATAAGCTAGTAGCAAAAAAGCTTAATACTCTAAAACCCTATGAGCTTGACATCGAAAAGAAATCCGAAATCGTGGCAGTACTGTTTCCACCCGGAAATGATAAGTGGAGATACCCTGAAAAGGAAGCTCCAGCCCCACCCTTCACAGCAGAAGAGCTAAGGAAGGTAGCCCAAAGTATCAAATGTGGAAAATCACCTGGAATTGACCAAATTCCCCCTAAGGCTATCAAAATAGTAGCAGATTGTGCCCCAGATTGGTTATTAGGCATGATGAACAAACTACTTCAAAAACAGGAATTTCCAAATGAATGGAAAGTTGCAAAGATGGTTTTAATACTAAAACCAGGAAAGCCAGCTGAGTTACCTAGTTCCTACAGACCACTCTGTCTGTTAAATTCCTTGAGCAAGTTACTAGAAGCGTTCATACGGGGAAGACTACAAGATGAGCTTGAAGACAGAGGAGGGTTGCACATGTGTCAGTATGGCTTTCAAAAAGGGAAATCCACGATCCAGGCTGTAGAAGCTGCACTGAATACTGTAACGGAGTTCAAAAGTAGATTCTGCACCCTTGTCACAATTGACGTTAAGAATGCTTTCAACACTGCATGTCACAGCCTGATTATCAAAGAGCTACAAAAAAGGAATATATCGACATATCTAATAAACCTTGTCTCTAACTATTTAAGAAACAGAAAGCTGCAATTAGAAAAGAATAGGGAGATGGATATTACGTCAGGTGTTCCCCAGGGTTCCGTCCTAGGCCCACTGCTATGGAATGTACTATATGACGGCGTGCTGAGCTTAGAACTAACTCGTAATGCTGTAACAATAGGATTTGCTGACGATCTGGCGCTGATAGTCGGAGCAGAAAGCCAACAGACATTGGTTACTAACACCAACATGTGCCTGGAAAAAATAAATACCTGGATGAGAGACAACAAGCTTGCTCTTGCCCCCCACAAAACTGAGACAATCCTACTAAAGGGTAAACAAAAGAGGGAGAAAATAAGCTTCAGCGTAGACGGAGTCAATATAAAGCCAGCAAAGAACTTGAGATACCTAGGTATAACCATTGACGAAAGTAGAAATTTTGGCAAACATGTAGAAACAGTAACAAAGAAAGCTACAGAAAGGGTGTCCAAACTTGCTCGGATTATGCCAAACGTAGGAGGTCCTAGGCAAAGCAAAAGAGCAGTGTTGTGTAGTGCTATGCAAAATATTGTCCTATATGGAGCCCCAATATGGCAAAAAGCGCTTATGAGAAAAAAGCACTTTACTACGGTCAATAGAGCACAAAGAGACATGCTGTTGCGAGTAGCCTCCGCCTTCCGAACTGTGTCTGGAGTAGCACTCCAAGTAATTACGGCTACGGTGCCCATTGACCTCTTAGCCCAGGAAAGAACATCCAAGTACAAATCGCTACAGAATAGCAACGAAGCTAGAGAAAGTTCCCTCACAACATGGCAAACTAGATGGGAAGGTGAGACAGTAAAGGCCCAATGGACCAAAAGGTTAATACCAGACATCAAGCCGTGGGTTAAGTGCGAGCACCGCCAGGTAGACTACTACCTGACACAGGTCCTAACAGGACATGGCGTCTTTCGATGCTATGCTAAACGGTTCAGAAAAGACACCACGGATAGATGTATATACTGTGCCGCCGTAGACACCGCCGAACATACCATCTTCGTATGCTACAAGTGGAGAGAGGTCAGAGACAGGACTTACAGACAGCTGGAATGCGAGCTCACTCCAGACAACATTGTAGAGAAGATGCTTGACAGCACAGAGAACTGGAAATTGGTGCAGAACTTGGCTAAGAGTATTCTCAGCAACAAGGAAAAAGATGAAAGGCAAAGACAGCAGAGAGAAAGGAACCCGAACTCCTAATCCCGAGAGGGGAAGGGAGACGTAGGGTAAAAGGAAACCACTGATAGCCCGTCACTCATGAAGTATGTTCCAGGAACGATGCCATAAGTGACAAAAGGGGCCGTAGACGTCTAGAAGGACACTCCAACCGTCCGAGCCTCTCTGCAAAGCAGGACTCCGCAGAGGTGGTGAATGTTTCCCAGCAAATTGCTGAGGAAGTGTGACAAGTCGTTATTTAAAAAAAAAAAAAAAAAAATAATAATAATAATAATAATAATAATAATAATAATAATAATAATAATAATAATAATAATAATAATAATAATAATAATAATAATAATAATAATAATAATAATAATAATAATAATAATAATAATAATAATAATAATAATAATAATAATAATAATAATAATAATAATAATAATAATAATAATAATAATAATAATAATAATAATAATAATAATAATAATAATAATAATAATAACAATAATAATAATAAATAATAATAATAATAGTAATAATAATAATGACAATGATAATAATAATAATGATAATAATTTCGGTGGCTTCAAGTTAACGAATGAATCAAAATACTCTACGTTATTATTAATCTTTCTGTATGCTACCCAATACGTTCCGCTATTTTTAGAGGTATCTAAATCCACCACTGCGCATTCTGGTTTTCGAGGACCATATTAGGTACAGTGTCCCACATGAAAACTCATCAAAAGTATTGTACTTTAAGTAATTTTGCATAATTTCTGATATCAGAATCCACCTTTGGATAACTTTTTCTATTACAAACCTTCACCAACACGCTCCATTGCTTTATTATGACGAACATCGTCCTCCAACTTTTTTTGAGCGGCATCAATTACAGTCTTCGTTATCCCAGCAGCTCCCCCTGACAACGCTTGAATTGCCGTCAGTCCCGCAAACAGGGGTTTGAGGGTTAAGAAACCTCCAGACTTTGCTACAGGTATTACTCGAGGAACATCAACTTTCTTGGATCCTCCAAATTATTTCATTAGTGCTTTAACTGCTTGTAAGGCAATCATAGCAGTATCTTTTAGAAGTGATCCTCTCTTCATGGACTCCTTCACTTTTAAAACAACATCCCTAATGAAGGAACAACGCTTCTTTGATCCCATTCCGCATTTCTTTGAGCGACGACGACGACAACCCATTCCATTATATGTGGTCCAAGTGGTTGTGGTAAAACGAATGTTATGCTATCACTTTTTTTCGAGCCGAATGGTGCTAAATTCAAAAATATCTACGTTTATGCAAAGTTGTTTCAAACGAAATATTAGTTACTACAAGACGTTATAGCGCAAATGAAAGGAGTTGGATATTTCCCATTCAAAGACAACGAGGAAATCATTAGCCCCGACAAGGCTAAGCCAAACTAAGTTTTTTCTATTTGATGACGTTGCGTGCGATGGACAACAGAAAATTCGAGAGTGTTACTCCATGTGCCGACACAAAGATATCGATGCCGCCTATCTTTGTCAAACATATTCCAAGATACCTAAGCAATTGATTCGAAACAATTGTAATATGATTGTGTTATTTAAACAGGACGAAATAATTTAAAACATATATTCGATAAACAGTCTGCTGACACGAAATTTGAAAAGTATATTGATCAGAAACTTATGCTGCGGTAGTATTGTGAAAGATTTCCGTCTCAGTAACGACAGATGTCGCAAAGGCTTCGATAAATTTATAAAGCTTTAAAACAGCTATCAAATTTTTCATTTAACAACAAAATGTCTGACAATGTAGTCGCTATAGATTTCCGTAAAAACAAAGTTAATGAGCTAACTAGAGCAATTCTAAAATAAAATTGGGTAAATCAGAGCATGATGTCATTGAATAATCTATTCAAGCCCATAACTACTCCCTTAAAGAATATTGCTGCTGCTGCTGCTTCTACACAAAACCTAATAAAAATTCAAAACAAAACTGAAGACATTTCATCCGTTCCACTCAAAAACGATATTTACTCACAACGTTTTTGGCCTGGAGAAACATCATCTCCCAGGTTTCTTCACCTAGAGAGTGTAAGTGAAGATGACAGTCACTCTGTTAATGAAGAACTTAACGATGATGATGATGTTGACACTAAATCAAAACTTCGACCTTTACCTCAGGAAGCCATTCAACAATACGTTGATCAATATCCTGCAGCTAGCCAGCAATGCGTTATAAACTTTTGGTCGCATATCGATAAAATTGATAATATATAGGGCCCGAGATATGACCCTGAGCAGGATTGGTGGATGTTGGGTAGTAGACGAATGGATGGCGATAAAAAAACTGCAAGTATTAAAATACTAGGTGATGATGGGCAATGGTATTGGACAAAAGGAACTCCAGGAGTATATTACCTTATTTTTTACGATGATCTAAACTACGCCAATGAATATTTAGAAAAGTATTCTCCATGCAACAGGTGTTCACCGAAATTCTGCAGGCAACTTAAAAGCCTTACAACGGTTCAGGAATAATATATTATTCGTCCTCTTTTTTGATCCAATAATGTGGTGGGTAAAAGCCTAGATGATGATATCCTAGTCTACAATGAAAAACCTATGGTATACATTTATTGGGACGATCCAAATGAAATGGTAGGTAGATTGATGTTATTAATTGCTTCTAAAGAAGTTGGCAATACATCCTACGGCAACGGAATAGTTGCTATTATAAACGAGTTAAAAGAAGCAGATATAATGTATAATTATGTATCGACTTTGTTCATTCTTATCATGTGTGTCGATAAATTCGGACATCATCTTTCAAAAAGGTAGGTATCTTATTACGGTAGACTACTTAAAATTACATTTCCGCATACTATCGGTGGTGACTTTAACCTCAATTACAATTTGAGCAACATCATAAAGATACATAAAACAAAAATCCCCATATTACCAGCACATACAAAAGCATTTCAAAATAAAATAAGTGACATATCGAAAAATATGCCGACTAAAAAATATGCCCACTAAAAAATATGGAGATGATATAGTAAATAAAGTTAACGAAATTGGAGAATTTATTTCGAGAAACCCTCCTATAACAGATCGCCATATGGCTACTAGAAATACGTTGATGACGTCACTATCATAGCCAAAAATTTTATTAAAAAAGGATTAAGAAATGCTGATGAGGATTTAGGTAAACAATTAGACCAAAATGTAAATGATGTTCGTACAGATTACACCTATTAAGATTGTCAACAATGAATGACGGTTGAATAAAAATGCAATATACGAATATGATTGTAGAAAGTATAATCGAATTGAAAGAAGGAATTGCCAAACAAATTAATGAAATGGCTGATTTGAAAAAGAGCGTTAGGGGTATTGTTGGCAATATTGCGGATTTGAATATACAAGACCGTTATAATCAATTGGAGATAAAGATAAATAGTGGTGGTGCAATGTGATATACACAAGTATCATTATGTCTTCCAAAGAGAAGAAGACGAAACAGTTCATAAACGATCTCCACAAACCTGTACGTAAGAATTATCCACGGCGTCGAACAATTATCAAAGGGTTAGGATATGCAAGGCACACCAATCAGCGGTGGTTTATATGAAGAATAGCTGCAAAAAATATGAAACTCCGATATTTAATTGGTTGCAAAAGTAGAAGGATAGGTCAAAAGATGTATGTCAAATGGATTGGGTGTGACCGAAAAGCATAATAGTTGGATAGAAAACGTGGATGTAGTGTAACTGCGGTTTTGTTATCGACCAGGCGAAAAAAAAGCGTAGAGACATTCTTTATTAGTGAAAATTCTGGTCACATCTGCGGTTGAAAATTAGAAGTATACCATCAACAAAAAACCCGCAAATATACAATAAGAATATTATATCTCTTAGATAGGTCATATAAATTGAAGTTTTTTTGATTCGACATTCTCAGTTCCTTAGTTCCTTAGTTGTTATCAACATGTCATCAGATAGCCGGTATAGCAGTATCGATTAGACATGCCGATGTCCACAATATACATCTTGAAGGGTACAATTAAAGATAGACAATACCGTTGATATAAATGAATAGGCTGTGAAAAATGAACTCTACTATTTACTCGATACAACGTACAGAGTTTGCAGTTTAACATTAGTTGTGGAATCAGTCCAGCCAGATCCTTCTCACCCATAGTGATTTTGAGGTAGCAATTAAGATCCACCTACCTATCCCATATCATTTAGTGAATATCGTGAATACTGTACCATTAAACAAGACATTCTCCAAGGCACTGAAGTTATTTTTATAAACAAACACGATGAAAGTGAAGTTCATCAAATTTTGAAATTCAACAATGATTTATATCTCAATGAATATCTCTTTTGGGAGATTTGAATTATTGTGAATATTGTTATAGTGTTTCAGATTTTTGTATAAATGCTAATGATTGTTTAATTCCATTGCAAATATTGTATTCTTTTTGCTCTATAGTGTAGAATGATTTTTTAAATGCGGCTCTTAAGGAAATCATTTACAAGACAAGAGTAGTAAAGTTAGAAAAAAGATTTAGAAAAATAATTATTTTTCATGTGTTTTCTTGTATAATCTTTCAAACATTTCAAACATTTATATTTGAATTGTATATTCAACAGTTTTTTCACATTTGATAACTTAGTGTATTAGATAATACACTGGCTAAGCGAATATGCAAAGTTGCGTCAATATTTTTGATATTAAAAATTAACGCAAAAATGGAGCTCTACAATATTTAGACAAAGAGAAGAATTTTTAAGTCATACATGCATTGTAGTAACTCTTACAATTATGAGAATATCAGATTCGCTATCGCCTGAACCTACGAATGTGTGATTTACTGAAGATGTATGCATGCAGACAGTGCATACACTGACTCGATATATATTCGCCAGTATTAAATCGCTGTCAAATATATATATATATATTATTATTGGGAAGTAAGCTCAAGCGCCCCCTTTTTTACATAAATTAACGGGGACAATAATTTTTTGAAATTTAAATTGCACGCTTGGTTCGCAAATCCTCTAAAATTACCGTTAAAATGATTTTGATCTCCAACAATTACATATGTGACTGGAAAGTCTTCTTCACAAATATGACAGTGTGTTTTGCCACATGTGGAAGAAGAAGAAGAAGACTTTTCAGCTATTGGTACATTCGTTTTAATTTGAGAATGAATGATTTTAGATTTTTGAAATTTTTGAAATTTCATCAGCAAACCAATCCATACTATTTTCTCCTCTATAGCTATTGTCCGACAAGTTATCATCATATGAACATTTCACGAAGTATCCTGCACTAAACGGTACATGCTTTTCATGTTTTATTGTTTTTACATAATTTTTTGTATCCGAAAAATTATTCAATTTCATTAGGTTTACTATAAGACGTTGAAGCATTCAGTATCAGATGACTTCTACAATTAAAAAATAGAGTGGATTGAAAGTTGTTTTCAACAAATTTTAAACGTGACGTGCTTTATTTTATATGTAAAAAAATATAACAATTTGTAGCAGTTTATGGGATGTCTATGAATGGGTGTGAAACATATTTGAAAGTATCTGGCTACCATCAAAGCTGTCCGCCTATGTCGAGTCATATTCGAGAATACTTATTGCAATACCAATTATCTCGTTCAAAAATTCAGAAATGACCCTGTTTTACCATTTTCGACTATTAACAAGCTAAACAGTGTGAGATAAACCTGTTCTTCAATAATTTGTACAATGAATTTAATAATAAAATATGCTTGATAATTACGATATTGTTCAATTATAGAGATGAATAAATGCAAGTACATATATGTAAAACTAAATATTTATTGCTGCACAATGAAATTTTTATATACAAAAAATATATTTGACAGTGCACACGTAGAATTATTTTTTGTGTGAAAAAAAATTCCGTTCTAACATTTTCAGGTTAAGATGTTTTTCAAATTCGATAACTGAATTGTTGAATATAGTTACTTTTTCTAATCAATCAATTTAATCAATGTTTTGAGTCCACTGTGCCATTATATGCTTGAAGTGGTGCAAGTTGGTATAACCAGCATCCCATGGAATACAATGTTAGTTGTTCATTAACCAAATCGCCTGCCCATGTAACTTTGATGGTAGTAACCTTAACGGAAACAGAGGTTTAAAAACGTAATGGTTCACACGACATCCACCAAAAGCGGATAATTTTTTTATTTTTTTTTTATTCTAGTTTTTGCTGCTACATGCACCAAAAATGATGCTGTGCAATATGCAACATCTTTTTTTGAACAGTTCAATTACATGAATTCAAGTCAAAATTCATTACCTGTGTTGGAGTCCTTTCTTATTCATTTCCAAGAAAAGTACAATCTTCCTGTTGATGAAACACCTAATAAAGAAACTATTGATTTAATGAAGAGGCCTCGGTGTATAATGGGTGATAAACATTATGTTGTATATCCAAAATGGAGCAAAACTGGATTACTGTGGTATTTTCCGCAAGCTACTGATCTGCATTTAAAAACACCTAAGCATGATTTTGATATATGACAGTCAGCATCCAATTTGAAGTTTAAAAATGTGAAAATACCTATACCAAAAACCGACATCACTGTAACATTCCACAATAAAAAGCATTATTTTCGAAGCGACTGTCAAAGAACCGATCGATGTCCATTCGAACTTGGTGATAATGTATTGGGGAATTCTCATTATCTCAACCCATATGGAAAATGTATTGAAGCCCAGACGAAATTAATAAACTATAACGGTATTTCTGCTAATTTCTACTGTTTACCAAAAATTCATGCACCTACTCTCTCAGCTAGACCTATTGTAGCATCAATTAACACTCCCATATAACTCCTTACTAATTGATTAACTGAAATTTTCACTAAATCTTATGATTATCACAAGGATTATTATATAAAAAACTCGTTTAAAATCAAATAAACTTTTAATAATATGATATAATCACTAAATTATGTATTGTTAGGATTGGATGTAGTATCTCTATTTATTAATGTTCACTTAAATATATGCCTTACAGCTCTTTGTTTTTTTGTTCCCTTTGTTCTAATTTTCTGAAAAAGTTCATTGTTCTATGTTCAAGCTGAAGGATCTAAGAATTATGAAAATTGTGAGATTTAAATAAGGTGTCGAGAAATACAGGAAACTATTAGCTGAGGCGTTCTACGGTATTCTAAATAAAATGCTGAGGGTTTTACGTACTCTACTACATAGTTTATTTAGGCCTAGCATACAGTCTGAATGATAAATTACAATTACGAGGACTGCTACTTAAGTTTTGAGATAGAATAATGGAAACAAATATCTATAATTGGATATGGCTGCTTTATTGTTTTTCAAAATATTCTCCTTTAAGATCAGTACACTTTTGCATACTTTTCAGCTAATCGTCGAAACATATTTTCCATTGCGATTGAAAACATTTTTTTTTCTACGACCGTGCATTTTAACCCATTTTCCCGCACGCATTTTAGTTTTGAAAGTGTCACTTTCCTGCACTAATGCGGGAAAGTGACATTCTTCGAAGGAGAAACAACTATCAAACAACCCGGGTTTGATATCAGTTGCTATGACAACCCAAGCGTGTAATTGTTACTAAAACGTCAAAGTTGTTCAAAACGTCTAGGAAGTGACCGAATAAGAACAATCTTCTTCTAAATTAAACCACATTAAACTGAATCCGATACAATAATATTAATGGATTCATCCGACGAAGAACTTCCCGAAGCCATTTTGAAGGCTGCAAATGAAGCTAATTCCGAGCTGTTACCTGCCAAATCCAAACTAAGTTATGAGAAGCAATAAGAGCATTTTGTTACATGATATAAGGAGAAAGGGGCTAAAACTTTATGACACCCAAATGTTCATGCAATATTAGATGTATGCGAATCGAACAAATTCCCAAATATGCCTCACTCTCACAGTATGTCACATGACGATTTTACAATATCAGTTTACGCATAGCATCGATGTTTTCTGACACAGCAGCCGATTTTGGATGACCTTTTCGAAGTTCACACTGTATCGAAATGAGAAGATTGTATTCCGAAAACAAGCGAAGCAAGGTGGTTCGAGATTTTGCTTCATTACCAAAAGTCAAAGAGAGTTCATCCATTTTCTGATCAAGATGAATGTTTCAAGTATCTGTAAAAAACTCAAATAGCACTAATATGACGAAACGTTCTGAGTACGTTCACCATTGAGAAATGTTGTTGTCATTATAATGATTTTTTTGAAGATAAACAAATTTCTGGTCATTTATAAATAGAAACATATCACATTAGAAAAATAATCACATTCTGAAAATATCGCTGGAATATACTCTGGGGAAGAATTCTTCTAAACTGCATTGTATTTCATGTACTCAATTTTATATTCGACAGTTATAACAAAACTTCCTATGAGTTTTCACGTTTTCTTTTCTGTACAAAAACTTATAGTGGAAATATAAAAAATTTCTCCACCAAAATCCTAGGTTACTAACAAAACTTTAACTTTCTGGACTATTTAAATAAACTCTTTCGTCTCAATATTTAACAAAATGTTTAATTAAGTCACGAATTGTTGATTCATCAATAAATTCAACAATGAGCTATAACAGTGATATACATCATTTTCTATCATAAACGGAAGTAGAAAAAAGCTGAATTTCCACTCTCTGAAATATTTCTCGTAGTTTAGAACGCTTTATGTGGAAATATCGTGGTCGAATATATACAAATAAAAAACTTCCATCCTATACATGTTGTTGGCGTAAGTAATCGTTATATCAGAGAGAAATATTCCATTCTTATTCCTCTTTTCTTTCCCACATTTTCTCGCAAAATGGTGTTGAATTGTGGTGTCAATGTTTTATATGGAAATAATATAAGTTATACTGTATTTTGTTTTGTATAATCACATCAATTTCACTAAATTGGCGTCCGCAATTTATTCACCATTGAATCGATTCTTGTAATTGCTGTTCTGATGTACCATATGATAAACTTTGATCTGGACTAACCAAGAAAAAAACACTTTAAAAGAACGAATCCGGATCAAATTTGATCATATCTTGTATAGAAAAATGTATTTATTTTAAAAATAGTGGAGAAATCAACAGAATAATAAACAGAAAAGAAAGGAGACTATATCATTGGAGTACATTTTTAAAATGCTTAGCGTGAACTAGTTGTTATCGATTATTTCAAGTTATCAAAATAAGTTTCCTTCATAATACTCTCTTTAATAATTTTCTCTTTGACAAAAATTACAGTGAGAAGCTTAAATTGTCTAAATCTTATACTCTCCACATATACGAGGTCTGGCTATTAAATAACGAGACTGCTTAAGAAGAAGGGTTTTATTATAAAAATCATTCTTCATTCGGATTCTCCCCTCAAACCGCGACAGCACAAATACTATAATAGTGACGGAAACCTGTTTTGAAACGTACATAAACAAGATATCTAGATACACAACGCACTACTAGTTTTTCACCCCACCAGTATAGGGCACCCAGTATGCGCTTAACTTCGTTATTTAATAGCCAGACCTCGTATAGCTAGTGACAAAGAAACAATTGTAGTTAAGGGAAAAAATCGATTATTTTATGTATGACAAAAGTTACAATTAAAAAAATAGCTCTAACAATATTTTTAATGAGCAATTGGAATAAGTAAAAGAGAATTTTCCTTGTAGAATTTAAGCTAGTTCTAGAGCATGACGCTGAAAATGAAAACAATATTTGAGCATTCTAAATATGTGGGGTTGGTTTTCGTCTGAAAATATAAATGAAAAAAAAAAGCAAACAATGTCAAGATAGTTTCATTATTGAAAATATGTATAATTGTAAATTATTCAGCGTTTACGCTATGATGTTTTGTTTATTTTAGTTATTTTGGTTGTATGAATAATGTTGCGTAATTCAAGTCTCCATTCACTACAGATTTTAGAAAAAAGCATTAACATACCACTTAAGCAGGAACTTGGAAATAACAGAAAAATTGATGTATCTGAAGGTTAAAGTATAAAACACGAACTAGAATCTAAAACTCGTTATTATTGAAAATTTAGGTAGGTTTGTTTTTGTTGGACATCAGTTTTTCTTGTATGAGATGAATCAAAAACAACAAATCAAAATCAATAAATGTGTCGTGATTATATCATTTGGCTTTCAAATTAGTCACTTATGTATAATACAAAAGAACAATTTCCCAAATTGAGGTTTATCTGTTTTACATTCTAATACATTTCGCAAGTGTTTTATTCAAATTATATTTTCGATTTTCCATTTCCATAAATAACTGGGTGATAACAATATATAACCATACGAATACTAAAAATGAATCGAATGGACATTCAATCATCATTCATGTTAAAAGTTTTTTTTTCTGAAGTAATTGGCAATAAAAACTCGTTGGAATTGTTTTATCAAAAAAATGTTTTTACTTGAAGAATCAGATTACAAAATTTGACAAATGTGAAAGAATATCACTGAATAAAATTATTTATACTTAGAAAGTAGAAATAATGAAAAGGAAGCATAGCAGAAAATATACACAGAACAGAAATAAAAAAAAATTATAGTAAGTTTGAAATAGGTTCGCAGAATTAATGGGACATATTCATTTGATGGGAGAAAAAGAAACTATGTTATCAAACAGGTTCGATGGGAAATACTCGTATAATATTTTGAGTGAAAATCGGGAACCAAAAATAGTTGGAAGTAAACGTTCTGACAAAAGTCTTGGAGTGGAAGGATAAAGAATTTATTAATTGTGGAAAATGGATCAAACTCAAAAGAAATTTTTAAGTAAAGCACGAATTGGAAAGTATAACAAAGGAAACCTATTCAAGAAGGATTAGGTATAGCGTTGAATACAGCAATATATGATTGTTTAGTAGTTCAGGTTTATTTAGAGGTGATGAATTTTTTGAGTATGGGCCTGCCCTGAACGTGAAAGTGGGTGTTTGAATTTTGCCGTGAAAAAAGTGGAAAGTGACTGGTGGAAATATTGAGTTTAAATATAAATTTAAGATAAATTTGTCATCAAGTACCATTGAAATAGTGTTGGTACAATATTAAAAGTTACAATAACAAAATGAGTAGCAATGAATTATTTATACGTATATACTAAAATGGGAGGAGAAATAATATATTTTTCACAGCAATGGATTCTCAGTTGATCACAATAAAAGAAACAGAGACAAAGTGTATGAAAGAGAAATAAAATTAATTGCCAGAAGTATGCAGGAAATATATATAATGACTATATATATATATATATATATAGTCATAGTCAATATTTCACTGTTTTGTTCACAATATCTTCTTGATATGTTTCATTGAATGCTAATATTCAAACACCACTGTTAATTATTATTGCTAGATTTTCGAAGTTTTATACTTCTACAAATCCATAGTCTTCTGTTTTCACTGCTGCGTATTTCTCTTATTTTATTTTCAGTTGTTTCTATTCATATTCCCTTGTTTTTGTAAGTTGTTTTTTCTTCTTTTCATTGTTGTTGGTGATACAATAGCTACTTTGTGTATTTTTTGCTTTTGTTTTCGTCCAATAACTTCTCCCTAAGCCATTTTATTCCCTTCTTGCTCTAAGATTCATCATTTTGTGTTTAATCGTGGTTATTTACATATAGTGATTGGAATTGCTGACAGTACGTTTCTTATCGCTTATTTTTTCCGCTTGTGAATCAGTATGTGTTATTGAGTAGTGATCCTGTGATATCTAAGTTACTTTGTGAAATCTTACAGTGTAATTCTTTCATTGTTATTTTTTACTCTTCTGGACATCTTCATCGTTCGAATCGTTTTTCGAGTCCTCTTCTTTGCATATTCCGTCTCTTGTACTAACTTCTTCCTTACTATTTTGCTGTTATAGGTTTTTATCCTTGCCTTTTTATTTTTCTCAAGTACTTTCCTAACTAGGGAGATTATTCATGAACCTTTTTCCATCCTCTACTATTTTTGACTTTCTCGATAATTTATTATTTTATTAATAAAAACTGCATCTTTCGTATATGTTGGGGTTTATAACTATCTTATTTTGTATGATGGTTGCTTTTCTTCGCCACGCTGTGACTCTTTTCATGTGTAAAATCAGATATTTTCCCATTGTTTCTGAACTCTCTTAGTATAATCAAGCAGACATTAGTTATAATTTGCTTTTTCCACTTTCTTCTTTCCCACTGGTATAACTTTACTCTTGTTAATCACTAAATTGTTAATAAATGGTATACTAATGTATTACTTATTCTAATTATTATCCAATTTTTGCTTCTAAAAATGTCTAAAAGTGACACAAGCATATTTAAAAAAAAACGAAAAATGAAACTCTGCACAAACTGTTTAATAGCGACACAAGTCTACTTGAAAAGAAAACGAAAAATTAAACCACGGCTTAATTCACGAATGTGATTTTGATATTAAGAGATCTTTAAGAAAGCAGATCATAAAGTGTATTGAAGTAAATGGTGGGCATTTTGAGCATTTGCTTTGAAGTTTTTTATTTTTGTTCACAAATTTGTTATTGTTACATATTTAAGGAATAATCAAATTCTTTTATGAAAAAATTTAAATTTATTGAACGTTTTAGAAGCAAATAACTCGATAACCGATTGAGTTACACGAATCAAAGAAGAGTAACTTTTTTTTGTAGAATTTAACGCTTTTTAATATTTTTCTATTATTTTAGTTGTAAGTTTATTCCAAAAAAAGTTTACTTAGATTTAATTGACACATGTGTAACTAGCGCCCTGTATTAGAAATGTTAAATTTTCAAAGAGAAATTGTGAAAACATAAAAAATTATTACGAAAATAAAAATTTGAATTTAAACTTTGAACATCTCATATCTTGGAAACTACCAATATTTGCATAAGGCATGTTGAGCAGAATCATCATATTTTGAGTTCTAGAATCTACAGTTCAGAGATTGGACATTCTTAATGAATCACCCTGTATATAGATTTATGTATATTATATATATTTATATATAATATTAACAAATCTTATATGAAATGACCAAGAAAATCTCAGTTATTTATTCAGTGCGAAAGTTTATCCTTAATTTTTCCAAAAAGCCACGGTAAAAACTTCAAGTCTTGGATATCTAACTCTCAACATTATATAACTAAACTGTTCACGCTATGACTGACCTAAATTTCATGCAAAATGAAAACCGTTGAATGGAGATATACACTGAATCAGTTCAGTTTGAGGTAGATATTTCCATACCAGGGCGGATGGCGGCTGTGATTTATAGGGTACTTTTAGTAGTATACCTGCAACAAATTTATAGCTAAACTGCCAATACAAAATTCAATATCTACTATAATGGAAAAACGTGGTGACCGTAGCTTTTTGTAGCCCAATTTCAACCAGACTTATTGAAATATATATATATATATATATATATATATATATATATATATATATATATATATATATATATATATATATATATATATATATATATATATATATATATATATATATATATTGGAGTAAATGGAATAGGTTTGAAAGAAAATGTAAAAGTTTGCTACATATCTAATATGATTTGATATCACTAATGATTGATTCGAACTCAAAATTATTATTCTTGTTGAAAAATTGTGGAAAATGTTTCGAGTATATCAAAGATATTGGGAACATCCTTTTAACGCACGGTGAAATGGAAATTTTCCTATTCAACTCCAAATATTATGGAGATAATCCATTATTCAGCTTTAAAAATCATTATTTGTACAGATCGATGATAATTTTCAATTTAATATCCCTAATTCGAGATCATTCTGCTTCTTTTTATTTGAATATTTGACATTAGCATGATCATATATTCATTCGAGGGACTTTTTTTCTTTGAATCTGATTCACTATTCTCGAGTTGATTTGGAAATTTAATTTGTTTGATTCCTTTCGTCTGTGAAATTTCGCTGGTGTGAAAAAAGGCAATGGGTTTGTAATACTCGTATAAGGAGGCAGTATTCCTACATATCGCTTTCTCAATCTAGTAAATCTTATTTTGTTCAATCATAGAGTTCCATGAAATTTTTTTTCAATCAAATCCATAGTTGCATCTGAATCATACTGCCTGGTCGACGATCCTATAAAGAGAACACAAATAAAAATTTAAGATACGAGTCTGTTGTCTCCCCAAATAAGTTTGATATCCTTTTCACATAGAAGCAAAAGGATTTGTTGTTTGTTTGTACTCCTTATTATGTTATTATTATTATACGTATATTATATTATTATACGTAATGGAAGATCCATTACGTATATTCTAAATAGTACGTCCAAAATTTTTCCTGGAGATGACTTTTATTAAATAAGTTATATTTCAAGTCTTTGAAGTAAATTTGCTAAGAGAAGGTTTTCTAAGAAGTTTCCGATCTCAACCTGAAGATGTGCACACTTCAATTCATTAATATTCTGATGCGTGGAATGAATATTGCGTTGTTGATGCTGGTTGCTATTTGAATGGTTATCAATTTCTAGCACATTTTCTTGAAATTCTTAAGAACTGAAGGCAATAAACTTTTAGTTGACTGGTATAAGAAACCTATAAGTGTGAGATGTTGCGTTGTCCTAATGGAAAAATACTTTCTTTTCCTTCAAATGCGGTTGTTTTTCACACTTTGTAATTCACTGACTAGAGAGTTTTCTTGTTTCAAAAGTTTAGTGGTGGATCCAGGTTTCAATACAGAGTTCATGCGAATAATCCAACACGTCTCGCTTAAACTCGCGAATAGCTGACTCATTTTATTCAAATTATGCCGATTGCCTTTCCTTTCTGGTCTGATAGTATCCAGTACCATTTCTTATTTGCGTAGGCGTATTGCCGTTCAAAATAAATATTTAATAAAAGCTCGATACACAAATTTCTTCATTTTTACAAAAATCTTCACACCGGCATGCTTAAACGATTTTTGGATATAAAATAATATGATCTGATGGCTGATATTCTATTAAGAACACATAAGCAAATACATGAGGGTTGCTACTTAAATGTTGAGATATGGCTATGAGATATCTTAACACTGTTAAGAGGATGGAATTAAATCGCTAACATTTTCGCGCAATGTTTTTCTATGACGTGGACCAACAGCTGTATACCGATCAACTCGTTTAGAATTTTGATGATCTCGAACCACTGGTTTGCCGGTTTCCCGAATTCATTCGTGATTGCAATTCAGAATGAATTTCGTTAAGGTCATCCAGAATCAGCTGTTGTGCCAGAAAATCGATGCTGTACGTAAACTGATATCGCAAAATCGTCATCTGAGATACCGTGAGATTGAGGCATATTTAAATATTAGTTCCACTTGCATACGTTCAATATTGCATGAAAATTTGGGTGTTAAAAATATTTGCTAGCGTTGAATACCGTATAATTTGACGATCTCGAAAGCTAAAAACAGTAAAAAACAGTAAAACCTTATCCAAGCAAAGCGCACGAAGCACTTGAAGCAAAAGGTCGCTTGTTTATTTTTTTGGAATAACTACATTAGCATTTGTTTGCGGTTGATGCGTTCAAATTACATGTTTTGGAGGTACCTCAAACGGAATGGAATAAATGCTTCAACAATTTGTTCAAACGCAAGCAAAAGTGTATTGATCTTAATGGAGGATATTATGAAAAACAATAAACCTACATTCAATTATAAATATAGGTTTTCATTTATCTATCTCAAAACTTGAGTAGCAGCCCTCGTGTTACCTACCTGTGTTACCGCATGTCAATTTGAATATTGATTTTTGCTTCTTATAAATTTGAGTATTTACATGAAAGAAAAAAAGTTATATCAGTGGGAAAGAAGAAAGTGAAAATAGCAAATTATAACTAACGTCTGCTTGATTATACCAAGAGAGCTCAGAAACATCGATAAAATATATGATTTCACACATGAAAAGAGCCACAGCGCGGTGAATAAATACAACGTATAACAGCAAAATAGTAAGGGAGAAGCTAGTGAAAGAGACGGTATATGCAAAGAAAAATGAATCGAACGATGAAGATGGATCAGAATTAGGGGTTAATACTGAAAATAATGATCGAAATTATAATTATAAGAGATGAAGTTGATGAGAATGGATTGAAAGATAGCACGTTTAATATTACAACGATGCAAATACTAGGAAGAGTGAAAGAGATGACGAATTACACTGCAAGATTTCACAAAGTAACTTAGATCTCACCAGATCACTACTCAATAACATATATTGATTCACAAGCGAAATGCGCCGTCAGCGATTCCAATCACTATATAATGATAACCACAATTAAAAACTAAATGATGGATCTTAGAAAGAAGTTATCGGAGAAAAACAAAAGAAAATAATACACGAATTAGCTATTGTATCACCAACAAGAATAGGAGGGAATAGGAGGATTGTTTTTCTCTCACTCTGTCTATCGCAAACCCACTTATATCAATCGTGTCACGATCCATCTCACAATCAACAAACCCCAAATTTCTAGAAACATTCACAAATTTTCATCTTCAGCTCCTCCATCCTCCACCACTGGTATGAAAGATTAACTGAAGATATCCCTCCCTTACATCAAAGGTGTAACAGACAAAATTTGCAAACTATTCAAACCCCACGGTATTGTATGTGTATGATATCTTCTGCTCAGATGGCTGCCGTTCCTATATTGCACAGGTAAATCGACATATTTTCATCAGAGTCAAGGAGCACTTGCTTTCTGTCACTAATTCCGATATTTCTTCCACCCTTGCCCAGCATCGTGTCCAAACACACACACACAATTTCCCTTGAGACGAGCCCGTCCCTCTAGGCATCCACCCCCGGATCAGTCCACGAGTGGGTGCGAAGAAGAACATTCCACCACCCCCTCTCATTTCGACAGGTCCTCATCCTCTTTCGCGTCGCAGTTTCGCGCGTAGACTCCTTCTTCTCCCCTGAGGTCTATGGGAGATTCTGGGATGTCTTATCTTTTTGTTAAGAGAATAGCCTGTTGGCTATACACTCTTGGCTTCTTGGTCTGGGTGTCTTCATGTGTGTGTGTGTTTCGCTGCCTCGGGTAAACCTCTTCATACCTCCTACCGGTAGGAAAAGATCTAATCCGAGTGGTCCTTCGCCTTCTCTATAGCTGTCCCCGATATATAACTCTACATTTGCTTATGAAATGCAGAGTTACCATGTCGGGGGGTGTCCTCTTGTGGGTTACTTCTGTGAAACCTGTTGGGCGATGAGTGTCTGCATGTTCTGCAGCACACTCAGTAGCTCGGGCGTTCCTTCTCCTGTCGTTGTCGTTTTCTTAGCAGCTTGTGCGTAAGTGCGTCCTGTTTGCGTGGTGCTCTTGGCTGGTTGGTTTCCATCTTTTTCGGGTGTTTCGGGCATCCCTTGTAGTTTGTGGGGTGTTCTCCTCCGCAATTTCTACAATTTGGTTTTTCCGTCTTGCTGAGCGTGCATTCCGCCGCGCATCTCACGCATTGCACGTCCATGTTGCACGAGCTTTGTCAGTGGTGAAATCCCTGACATCTGTAACATTGTACAGGACTGTCGTGCCTTTTTTGTTCTACCACACTTATTTTTGTGTGGCATAGGTATCTCAACTTCTTATAAGTGGTTTTTTCTGCGGGTTCGATAACTACCATGTATATAGGTAGTAGTTTTCGGGTGTTGACCTCGTTTTTTTGTGTACGACTTGTCAACTGCCATACTTTTTTTGGTCTTCCTCTACTTCTGACACTGGGGTGTTAACAGCTAGTCCTTTTATGACAAGCTTCCTCTCTTTTTCCTCGTTGAGTAGGTAGGTATACCACTCAACTTCCTTATACTCGCTCAGGAGCATCTTCATTCTGTTGAAGTCTTCTTTTGTCGCCGTCGTTATTTTCCCCGTGTGTATTTCCATTTTACACTGGGCATTGATTTTTCTTTGCACTAGCTGTTTGCGTAGTGCTATCCATAGGAGTGGGGATTTCAGTATTATCGGAGGTGGCCTCCGGTTTTGTCTGTTTTCTTTGTTCTTCTGTCCTAATTTTTTCCAATTCTTCCTGGACTTGTTTGTCCGTTGATATATCTTCTTCCTCTGGTTTTTGCAGACTATTCTCACTTTGTTCTGAGTTTTCGTATTATCTACTCCTCCTGTAGTTGGATTTCTTTCCATCTATTCGATTTTTCTTTAAAATGCTTCGTTTTCGGCTTTCAGTTTATCAGTATATTGCTTTAGGGCCTCATCATAGTTATCTCTTGCAATCTCTCTTTCTTCATACTCTTTAATCCTCTTTTCTAAGAGTTTAATTTGTTCTCCCATCGTCTTTATAATTACTTCATATTCAGTTTTTTGTTTTTCTATCATTTTTGACAACTCAATCATTGTCTATTCTTTTTGTCGTTTTAACGACGAGTCTCTGTCGTAGGGTTTCTCCCTTTTTTTGGAGTTTTCAGGCTCCATGCCTGTTACTTTCTGTCTTGGTTTTCCTATTTTGTTTGGATACCTGGAAATTACCTAAAAATAAAATGTTAAGCCGTACTGAGAAGCACGTCTGTTTCGAAAACGGTGAAATTCCGCACAATCAAATTTGTGTTTCTACACAATTCTTTCATGCAGAAGTATTTCAATTCATTATAAATAAAAGGCTGTGTCAAAGCACAGCTACCTGCAAAAAAAGAAAGTTTTATCAGGGTCTCACCTGACTACCTGAGTCCGCTTTCACTTCACTTCACTCTTGCACTTGTTCACTCGTCGAAGTCTCGGAGTCAACTTATTTGTGTCCATACCGGACACACAATCGATTTAAATAGAACCAACATCATCACCCCACTCCGCTCCTTCTAGTTCCAGGATTATCGAACGACCCACCCTTCTCTTGATAATGGGTCCAAAGTGGGAGCCGAGCCGAAACGTCGAAAGTTTTTGAAATTTCAACACATGAACCTAGTTTTTTTGTTCATATATATATATATATATATATATATATATATATATATATATATATATATATATATATATATATATATATATATATATATATATATATATATATATATATATATATATATATATATATATAAAAACAATAAGAAAGCAGAAAGGTAAAAAAAACAGGCGATTATCAATCAATTCAATCAATTAAAAATAAAAAAGTAGTAAAAGGCCTTGTAGATCGTGCTATTAAACTTTCTGACACAGTATGCCGCAAAACTAGCATCGACAGAGAAAAAAGTTCATTGCACTTAAATGACACGATGAAATCGAAGATAAGTCATATTCTTGATGAAATTCTATATAATAATTGTGAAGTGTCATATATGGGCTAAATGAGCCAGTATCTAGAAAATAGAATAGACGGTGAAAAATATGACAATAAAATAAAAGAGCTCTAACAAAACGTGAGAAAAACAAGAAACATCAGATGGATTATACAATTACAACAATTATTAAAACAGAAAACAATTTGAGAAATAGGAAATTTGAGCAATTCAAAAATTGTCAGGCTGCAAAAATGATGAAAAATAAGTAATAAAGTACGTCACTATTATATTATTTGTACAGTAGCGGTTTTAACGAACTTTTTTTTTCTTGTGTCGAAAAACAGAAGCAACGTATCAATTTCAAATTTCAAAACTCCAAACGAATGCTATCAATTTTTGCAAGAGGCTTACGGGGACAATTCTCTGTCTCGTGCGTGTGTGTTTTTGAGTGTTGTAAGCGCTTTAGTGTGTGCGAAGTTGGTGCCAAAAAATCTGACACCTGGCCAAAAGATTTTGCGTTAACGAGTCTGCTCAGATTTCCTTGAAAGGTTAGAAACATTAGAAAAAGGTCTGCTTTAAAAGGGACCCGATTTGAGTTGATTGAAGCGGAAAAGCAAAAAACGGCAGATCTCCTAAGGCCACTTACCAAAGAAGACTTCCAGCACTGCTTTGATCAATGGAAGAACGTATGGAAAGGTTTGCTGCGAGGGGAGGGGATTATATTAATGCGAAGTATTCGAATGTAGAAGAGTAGAAAAATTTTTATAATAAAACCCTTCTTCGTAACCAGTCTCGTTATTTAATATCCAGACCTCGTATATAAAATGGTAGAAAAAACCATTAGCCACCCCCTTATCAAGGACTTCTATCCTTGTTTTCGTTATTTTTGACTTTTCCTCAAGTTCATTGGTACTTCGCTCCAGCTCTCGTGTAATACTGATTAAAAGGCAGTAGTTTGGAGTGAGTGTGGTGAGCTTATGATAAGAACCAAGAATTTCCTTATCCGGCATTGTTACTAGAATAAACCTAATCCTAAAGTAACACAATATTTTCCACGCCTTGTTCCATTTTAAGATAAATAAATACCTTGTCAACAGTCACTTCTGAAAATTGGATAGAATGTGAGAACATTCTGATTAATGCTCACCCTAATTTTTTAACCCATACGGGTGAGATGTATGCAGCCCCAAAACTAGTTAACCGAAAGAACCGACAAATGCAAGAAGCGTATAGTGAGGGGACCCCAAAATATGACGATTGAGGGCAATTTAACTCCATCCCAAATTTCACCCCTTAGAAGTTTAGGATCTCAAAGTTGGGCCAAAAATTTCAAGAAAAATTATTTACTTTGCAATCCTTTAACATAAAAATACCAAATTTGGTATGTTGTATGAGATTGCAATTCAGTTTTTCTAGTAATTAAATTGTTAGAATTTTTCAACTCAGTGGAAAATTCTCATTCAACGAACAAGTGGATATAGGTTTTTGTGAGGAAAAATGTAGAAGAAGCGTGGAATAATATCGGAGAAGGGTTACTAATGGCGTGGTTCCTCAGAAAGAAAAAAAATTGAAGTTGAAAGACGGGATCCACAAACAGGAACCATTTGATCCATATAAAGCCAAAAAGAGCAAGAAGTGTTACTTGAAGACTTGGTTCAGCGAGTGGACTATCTATATGCTTTAGTCGTAAGGATATTACAAATATGCATAACTATCATGAGTATTCAGATGAAAGACCTCAAGGAATAACTTCTCAACATTTCCAGCGTGAGTCTAAGCTGGATATTTGGGTTCGCATTAACGTTGTTTAATTGGACCAGTTATCCCATCAAACCAGCTAACTAGCAAGTTTATTTAGAGTTTCTCCAAATGTTTCTTCCGGATTCATTTGACATTTTGCCCTTATGATTGAAAATGGAATATTGGTTTATACATAATCGAATACCACAACAATTTAGTGTCAATGTAAGAAACTTTTTGAACTGCCAATATCCAAATATCATCAGTAACAGAATAGTAAGATTCATCAATATAATCTTTTACGGTAATAACCCATCTTCATTATAAACTACTCGAAAAAATATGTCAGTGTCTTCTAGCTTCAATAAATTTTATAATTTCCTCACACATATTTAACAGAATGAAGTATGTTATCAACAAATGTACTGAAAACGGGAAAAAATGAACTACATCGTTTGACATAAGTAGACATTTCCGATAAGCGATTTTTATACAGATTTGTTAATTAAATGTCAATATGATGATATTCTCTCTTTTTACAACAGTTATAGATGTGAAGATTGCATCATTTGGTTTTCGAATTAAATAACAAAGCTTGCAACTTATGTTTATCAAAAAATTAAATCTAACATTCCACAAACAGAAAATTCTTGCTTACAGAATGCTACTTATTGTTACATTTGCGAGAAAAAATTTAAAAACTCAGATATTCGCGTATCTGATCACGATCACATTACAGGAAGTTTTCGCGGTATTGCACATCAATCTTGTCAATTGAATTGAAAAAAAAAAACAATTCATTATACCTGTGGTTTTTTACAATATTACCGATTACGATTTTCACTTTATGATAAGAGATTTATCGAAAAGGCGGCGATTGACCTTATTACCAATTAACAAAGAGAAGTATATATCATTCACACTTTTTGGTGAGTCAACAAATATGCGATTTAGATTTATCGATTCATTGCGATTATCTATCATTATAGTTCATAATGTGATCAGGTGAGCCTTTACCTACAATACTAGTGGTAGTTTTACGTGTTGCAATAAATTGCTTTTTAATAATATTTATTTACTTCCACCACCGCGAAGCAGTTGGTATTTTGGTTGATACAGTGATTAAGAATAAACGTAGACATTCTCAAATTTGACACAGTTTGCATTGAACAATAAGGATAGCACAATATTTATTTTCCCACATCCGCTAGGACCGGAAATGATAGCACGAAACGAATCGGGTAACAAAGATTCATGTTTCACGTAATCGAAATTTTTAATTGGTAATGTCTCCTCTTGTTTAACAATCTCCATCTTATGATACTTTTTGACACCGTTCAGCTAGAATTATAGAGTCCATCATGAGTAGATAGACTCTTATCAGTCATAGAGAATTTGCCTTTTGAGCTCCATTTACTTGGCTATCAGTACTGTGGACGTAAGTTCTCTTTTTTTTTCATTGACATTAATTAATCCTTCTCCTTTACAGCTGAAACGCATCTGAAAAAACGCCTTCTACGAGGAGATAAAGGTGTCAACCCACTTGACGCAGCTTGCAGAAATCACGATAAAGCGTACGCAACTAACAAATCACTCACAGATCATCACAAGGCCGATTTAGCATTAGAAAACGCTGCTTGGGAGCGAGTAAAATCGAAAGACGCTAAATTAGGTGAAAAAGACAGCCGCCTGGCTCGTTACCATCGGAAGGTTAAACGCAAGTTGGGAATGGGAATGAAGAAACGTCGATTGTTTCATCGTGACGTTGTCATGAAGGTGAGGAAATCCATGAAAACAGGATCTTCACTGGCAGATTCAGCGATGTTTGCATTGCGAGCAGCAAAATCTCTTATTAAAAAAATTGGAGGGCGAAAATAGGTCCCAATACCTAGAATACCTGTAACCAAATCTGGAGGATTTTTACCTCTTATACTTTGTTTGTTGGACTCTCAGTTTTAGGAGCATTATAGGGCGGGGCTGCAGGAATCGCGAAGACCGTGGTCGATGTAAAAAATGCTAAAAAAAAATTGGAAGAAGATCATCGACATAATAAAGCTATGGAGTCTATAGGTAAATGACTGTATTTGCAGAAGATCGCTAAAGATGAATATGAATTATTCTTGAATAAAACTACCATTGAAGCTACCTAATACAGCATCGTTTGACTATGAATTAATCAAGTTTGCCAAATTATTAAAAATAAAATATTCCAGAGGTGTGTACATGCGCGATTCTCTGCCGAAAAGTGGACTGCGACGATGTGAATCAGTAATCCTTAATTTGGATGTATCTAAAAACTCGGGCACGCATTGGATAGCATATAGAAAGATGAATGACAGCGTTGAATATTTCGACTCATTTGGTAATCTGAAGCTTAAGAATATCAAAATTATAATCAGATTAACTGTGGATATTTGTGTTTGCAATTCCTTTATAATATCTGAAGCATTGGTACAGTGTTTAGTTGAAGAAAAACAGTTGTTCTCTTTCACCAATGCTGAATTGAAAACTATTTCTCTTGGTAGAACGAGTTAAGCCTTGGGATTTATTGGATAACTGGCACAAATTACCACAAGAATATCAATCGGATTTTAATTTGGAAGTTTGTTAACCTTGCTTTGTGCATTACAATAGATCAGATCAACGTACTCATGTTGATGGTCCGATGAACTCACAACGTAACTGTCATACATGTAATTATTATTGAAAACAAAATAAAGTTATCTAATCTTGAATTGTATTATTTAAATTTATTTGTCAATCATAAACATCAGTCATGTCTCAGCTGTTGAACTTAACGTCCACATCAAATGAGTTCTCTTTCACGCCTCTCACACGATAATATTGAAACCGGAAAAAATACTTTATTGGAGTGTTGGGGTTTTATTCGTATCATTCTATTGCGAATACTGATGGCGAGAAATTTTATTTCTACAATAAGAATGATTGTAAGAAGAAAGTGTTCATCATTAACTTCCCATCGAGATGCCACAAAATCACAAATATTGAAGCTTATCTAATCAATCAATTAAAATTAATGACGATTCTCACTGAGGCTAATATATCTTAGAAGCCCAACAACAATACTCTTCAGTGTGAAATTTACAGTCGACAGTACGTCATCGACTCCGATAATTTGGGTAATATATTCGGATTTTCTCCAAAGATTTTAGATCCCGGTAAAGTCCATCTTTCTGATCTACCTGTTAACATTTGTAAAGTGTCAACTTTACTCTTTGACTGCAATATTGCTGAAGGATCGTTTGACGGAGATAAGCCTGCTCATACAATATTCAGCTTCCCACTTACAGTGGACCCTGGTTATGCAATCAACGAACATCCAAACATCCAAACAATCCGATTTATTTACCTGTGAGCAGTACAAACGAAATCGCCAATATTATCGTAAGAGTGTTGAATCAAGTTCTCGAACCAGTGAATTTTCGAGGGGAGAAAAGTATGCTAATTTTACATCTTTTGCAACGCTAAATGGGTCTAGTTGTCAACGATTATAAAAGTCCATCGACGTTTGCAACAAAATTAGTCTCTAGCAGATCGTTCAAAAGAACGAAGCTTACTTCTGCAAATCGAGCAATCCTCGAAGCAATCGGATTGAAGTTTTTCACACCTATGACTGACGCATTTTTTCTCATGTCTGAAACTCAACTTCAAATTAAAGAAAAATTAGAAGTAACTGGTGAAGGACATGTGTATTTAACACAGAATTGTGGTGCATTCCTTTTCAATTCTTGTTCCTCATTCAAAATGGAAAAGAAATAGAAATTGTGCGAGATCGCGGTATAGTGAGTACCGTGAGAAGTTTGATGTGTTATAATCCTCTATCGAAAGAAATGGCTGTAGCTTGTTGGAATTATCCCAACAAATCACTATTAAATAATGTGGATAAATCGATATGTTATCGTCTGCTTCCAAATGGATAGACACAATAAAAAACAAACCATCCCTCACAATTTGATCACTTGAACACCAACAACGTAAGATTGAACTTTGAACGGAGAATTTCGGCCTAGCGAACGATTAAAGATGGATTTTGAACAGAACGACTATAGTCTTGCCGATTATAATTACACTCCATTCTATAAAAGCTATACTTATACTACATTGGCACATGAAGCATTCAAAAATCATACTCTCTTCGTAATAGACTGCTCCAAACAGGACGATGGAATTAGAGCATCGACGGTCGATATAAAAGTGGAAATTGAAGTAGGTGTAGGATTTTCTGCAAATACTAGAGCATATTATAAAATTATACATGACCGTTCATAGGAGTATTACCCGCTAACGGAAATGATCAAAACGATCATATAATTCTCGGTCAGGCGGTGGGAGTGTGTCAGTTACAAATGAACTTCGATGAGAATAGCATTGGTTGACATTCAAGGCTTCATTACCGGGGGTAAATTTTGTCCGAAGAAACTGTCCACCGGACTTAAACATAGACACTACATATTTAAGCCGCCACTACCCTTCCATTTACTAAACAATCATGATAAAAAAACAAGCAAGTATTTGGAACGTAACATCCATTGAATTAAGTATTCTTCTGGAGATGTTGATTATTCAAAATTGGACGAGATTTTGAAAAGCGTAATGCCTAATGTTGATTATATTTACGTTCGCGGTAATCAAAAAGCTGAATTTTTACAAAAGAAATTTGTAGAATATGGAATTTCTACGACGATTGTTGATGTCTGCAAATTTGAAGGAACATCCTCTGCCATTAAAGTTTTAAAAAAGATTCAAATGCTTGCCATACTTTGGAACTTTCAATTGTACACAAATTAATGTAAAACGCCTACGATACTGGTTTTTAACTATATTACCATTGTAACCTATTTTTGCTTCAATAAATAATATAAAAAAACATGGGAAAAGTTTTATTGAAACACAATGTATACTCCTTATTTATATCTATATTACAAGAAGAATTAAACTTCCTATTTACAATTTTAAATATAATTTTCAATATTAAAATAAATACTGTTGCTAAAATCACACATGTCATTGCAAACACATTATTAATATCATCTTTGATGGTATGCTTGTCCATTGTATTATTCACGTTGTAGTCGAATCGGTTTAGTTCCATTTAATGGATATTGTGTAGTAGGTGGTACTTGTCCTACAATTGCTTTATCACTTTAATCTCATTCTCATAAAAAGAATTATCTTCATTCAACTCTCCAACACTTTTAGTAAACTCTTCCAATTTGCGTCTATACTCATCTAACGACATTATGATACAAACACTTACACACAAGTTCTCACATTTATTATTATTATTTAAAAAAACTGTAAACACAATTGCGCACGTTCAAAAATACCTTTAAAAAAAAACAAAAAAGAACACTTCCGTTCACATTTTGAATACATCCATCTCGAGTACATCATTGTCGAGTCGTAATTGTGTAGTCGATATACTAGCTCGACGAGTTCGACCACATAGAAGGTTGGTACGAATCCCGTACCGGCCAACAAATATCTTCTACATTATTACGTCACGCTACTCCACGTCACTCCTTCTTGTGATTGTCTCCAGAAGCTTCACCACTTCTTTACCGGATAAGACATACTGTCCATCTGCTCTAGAACTCTCTTTTGCCCTAACTACTTATGTCGAGCAGACATAAGTATTCCAATCACGCTGCCAGTCATAATTATGAAATAAATGTAAATAATGTAATGTTGTTAAAAAATTATATGATTTGCTGGCTAAGGAATAAATCTTCCGCCGACAAGGTTTTCCCGCTGGAAAGTTTCATCGGGAGAAAAATTTGGTATAAAACGCATTACTGTTGTTGTAGTGGTAGTGTACAGTGTGTTCAGTATGAATATGACCGATGGTTCCAAAAATTCCCATCGTTCTCGATTTACTTGTCTAGTGCTTATTGTAAGGTTCGTAGTAGCAGCGTTAATAATGTCATCTTCCTGCGCTTCAACTATATATCGTTCTGTTCTTCCATTAGAAAAAGTACCATTTTCTCGCAAATAATTAAAAATTTTTCCAGCTGTTGTTTCAAACTCGTTATTGTTAGTTACTGTTTTTGTTGTTTGGTATTTGTCGTTATTATGTGATACGTCATTATAGTACTTCTATTTTTGGTAAGATTTTAACGTTCACTATTAATTGAATAGAAGTACGATAACCTTGTCGCATATGTCGTTTTCATTGGATATTTGTGTAATTTGAAAATCAATTACAACCTTTGGAAAGTATTTTACAGGGTGCAATATTCTATACGAATCCCTAAATTGATGTCTAAAGTCGGTCCTGGAATTTCTAGGTTTAGCTTATACCAGCCTAATGCTTGATAGTAGTATACTGCATCATGAAAAATCAAATCAAATGAGCTTTGTAAACTCTATAGCCATTTAAACTGAAGGGTTAATTTCACAAGTCCACTTGTAAAATAAAGAAGAAGATAATTTATTATGTTCTCTATGACATATACTAATATCCTATCTATTACAATAATTCTATCATTTTTTAGAATTTCTTGTACATACAGTGAGGAGAAATGTTTCATTTATTGATGCTTCTTCTCTTTTGTTAGTGATTTTACTATCTGTAAGTGTACTTGTTACTTGATTATGATATTAAATTTATTCTGAACACATTTTTTATGAATTATTGCTTATACAATAGGCAATTATCAAATCTAGGTTGATTTAAAATATATATACCTATTATGTCCATTTGGATATTCCTGCTTTATTACTTTGCTCATAATAGGTTTGTGCAGTGGAAGTTTTTTTGGTATAATACATTGGAAATCCGAAGGAATTAAAAATTGTAATTTTATAATAATTATTGTCATAGTACAAAGTAAAATTTATTCATAAATTTTTTCAATAAAATATCACCATTAATTACATATATATACCATTGATATTTATATTCACCTCATTACTATTTCCAGGATTCCAAGTATATTAGTTTTATACAATTAATTTTTCGAAAAGTAGATACTCTGCATAATTATGCAAAAATTTGAATCAAAATTTAGAACCGTATTATAAGCACTACTTCTGATTAGACATAATGTGAAATTATATAATCCAGAAACAGGTATTTAGACAAATTTGCTCTATAATAAAAAATTATCTTACAATACTTTTCCTTCTCCACTTATTCAAGTGCAGCACATTTTTCAACATATGAATTATTGAATATACACTGACGATTATAATTTCTTTTTTAATTAGTTCAGACAGGTAATCAAAGTATTATAAAACTAACTGTCGGATTCCAATATTCAAATAAAATTCATTCAAACGTAAATCACGAACTCATCCAATTGAAGTAAATCTAACTTTGTTTACACTTCATGTGAACTGAATACAGAGACACAATTTGCAAGTGTTTGTCTCAGTTGATGGATTAATGGTAATTTTCTCAGTCTAGTTGTTTGTTTTCCGTCATGTGATATGTATCCTTTTCAAGGCAAATGAAAATAGCACTAATCAACATTTCTGCTTACAAGGTCACTTAAAAGAAAATATGTGTTCATATAAAGGCTGGATAATTGTATTATCAACACGGAAGCAAATGTAACACCATCATCGAAAAAGCGGTACCTATATCCGAATCAATAAACATACGATATTGATTGTTGATACAATCCTTCAGACTACATGTAAAACAGTTGATGAATTTTCCAAAAATGCCAGGCAGCACCCAGTTTTTGAATATATTATCTCATGCAAAATTAAGAGCTGGATGTTTTTTTGAACTTGTAATCTTCAATTAGTTGCGCAGTAGTCTTCACGTGATCTTCCAGATATGCCGATGAATTGAACTTTTAGTCATTTAGAAACCGAATGCGTTTCTAAAACAAGGACCAAATGAATATTTAGTAATTGAAATTTATAGCTACTGTTTATTTAAACTGAAGATAAACAAGAATATCAAACAATAAATATCTTGAGGAATATTCTGATTATATTCCTCTTTTAGGGTAGAACAGGGATAGATACCCCACTTTTTGGAATATCTTCCTAATTTTAAAAATATTGATTGAATATGTATAATTTCTATGCATGTAGCTAGCTTAGTCATTATTGTTGAATTGATTTGTCTGAAATATCAATGACAGATTTTTTAAAATGTAGCTTTTTATAGAACCTTTTTGAATAATAAAAAGGATAGGTGCGTGCAGTGCGGAATAGATGCCCTTTATACTGTGTAAAACAGCAATTCTTCTATAACAGCAATTGTCTCCAAGAAACATGGTTCAAATTTCGAGAAATAATTTGCATTTTTCTTGAATCTTCCAATTATTATTGTTGTAAGATAATTTAATATGACACTAATAATCATAATTAAATTTTTGAAACATTTGTTCAAAAAACATATTAATTCTTTGTTATTATAAAATATAAATCATTACGTTTCAACAAACATATCATACTTTCTTTCTAATTAAACTTTAAAAGAAATCATCCAAAAAATATATTAATTCTCAATAGTTTAATAAAATGATGATTATTTAGAGTTAACATGCATTATTATCCTTTTTAAAAATAAAGTTAAAATAATAAAGCCAAATTGATTTTATTTGAAGAGACGGATAGTGCTTTCTGTTTTCCTCATCTTGAGTAATAATTTCTGAAAAGTGTACAGCCAGTTCTGACACAGTATACATTGAATCCAGTCGGAAGTAGACTTTTCATTTTTATAATTTTCCAACATTCAATGCATTGTTCTTCATTTTTATCTGTTCCCTATGTATGTCCATCTCTTCTACTATTCTTTATTCGCAAACCTCAAGTTTTCTTTTCTTTAATTCTATGTTTAGGTAGATTGTTTCCATCTTCACTGTCTGAACCCTGGTTTACTTTTAAATAATTATCTTCTTCTTTATCACACAAATCAGCTAGGTCGTCTTCATCGCTTTGACTAAGAGTATGTTTATTTTTTAGTTTTCTTTTTTTATTTTTGTTATCTGGTTGTTTTTTGGTGGTACTTTTCTCCATTTCCTACTTCTTCGGTAGTTTTAACCTTGCTTTTCTTGTCTAATTCAGCTTTTTTTGTTTTTCCTCTCTTTCAGCCACATACCTTTTTTGTTGTATATTTTCTGTTGAATTCAAAATATCTGCTAATTATTTCGCCCTCTTAGCCATAAACAGAGGAATTTTCGGTATAGGTGATGCTACTATTAGAATTTTTGATGATCCTACTATTAGAATTATAGAATCACCAATGTCACAAATTCTAGTACCGTCTAAAATTTCGGAATCGATAAAGAGTCTAGATTATCTGTCAACTGGAGTCCCAATCGTCGACATATTTCGTTTATCCCCAGGGTTTGCACTCCTGCCTTTCTTTTGTGTTATCGTCGCATAGTCCTGCTACTATCAATAACAGGACCAAATATAAATCTACGTAAATTCATAAAAAATATAACAGAGTTCGTAAAATATTTAAAAAATATATGAAGACACCCTATATGCGTGTATATGTGTATAATGGGATAGATGCTTCCAAAGGCACCAAACCTCAAAAAATCATGCCAAATATCCTTTTCGATAAGAACAGATGCTCAAGTATTTTTAAATTGATTAAAAACAAAATAACAACTGTTTACATCTAGATGCACTTTTAATGAATGAATTTGTATAAAAAATATAACAGAATGTATTACTACTCATAAAATATTTTCTCAACGCACGGCAGTCCGTGGACAAATGAGGTGCGGTGTAACTCCACTAATAATTCTTAATTAGATTTTTTGATAATAAGACGTCAATCCCGATGCGACATTAATCCCGGTTTTAACCTAAAGACAAAGCAATGCCGCGTTTTTCTTAACTGAAAGTGATAAATAATGTATTTCTATCAAGTTGGTACTGTATTTGGTAGTTTCATCTTTTTGGCGTTTTGGATATTTCTGGCCTGGGCTCTGGTCTTCTACTCTAAGAGCTGATTTCTTGTAAAATTTTCTCATGAGATGAATTCACTATGAATTTCGAAGAAAAATTTAAGTGATATCACTACCACTGTGTTCATCAGGTGGTGAAAGATGAACTTTGAATAACTTTTTGTATATTGGCCAATATTAAAAGTAGCTCAAAAGTTTATCTTTAGTATCTTTACCTGTATTTATCTCGTTATAGAATAAGGTGATCTCCAATTTGCCATTCTTCTAAACGTACGTATGTAACAAAACTTTTCGGAAAAAATTCGTTGTCTTCAATTTAATTATTGATAACATAAAATATAGTTGACATAAAAACAAAGATGATATAATATTTAATTTTCATATGTCATTTCATATTTTGTCTAATTTTAACTTAGTTATGGCGTACAATGTTAGATATCCGAAAAAGCATCATATACAGTTTAATTTGACGGTGGTCAAAAACTGACATTGTGAATATATTTAAATAAAAATATTTACTTTCAAAAAGTTATAAAACAAGTGAAAGTGAACAATGTCCAGTCAAATAGATTGGTGGAACTCCCAAAAGATAAATTAGGAACGTCAACTCGAAGGTTGGCTCTTCGACTTCGGGTTTCCCACCTGACTATCAAAATAGAAATTATCGAAATAGTTTTAAAATAGTTCATATTTATTGTAATATCTATAAAAACTAATACTTGAAAATATTATGTGTAAGTGTATTTCATACACGAACTATCTATGGTTTTTGAGAAACTGTAAAATATATAGAATATTTATCGTCTCTCTTATTATCAAATCGGTAATTTTGCGTCAATTTCAACTACACTATATAGCAATATTAACGAGGAAAATATGCTCCAGGAATGTTTTTCAAGTAACCGTTGAAATTTTTCCAGTTTTTCCAAGGAATAGCATAAATGACATTTTTCAATAACTTTATTTACAGTGAAAATCTTTGCCGCTCTTACGCCCCATTTATATTACCACATTATGTATCATTTTATACCTACTGAGTTGAAATCATTCATGATTTTGATAGATAAAAATAAGAAATGCGAAATACAGACTTTCATTCATCGTTTATTTGCATGTATTTGCAGTAAAGATAAAGTATTATTCTTTTGTTATAAAATGTGTTTTATTAATTTTGTATTTTTAGCTCCGTTACAATAATCAGTGTACTTATAATTTGCTTTTTGTTTGGTATCGGAAGATTAGTATAATTTCCGAGTAACACAGGATATAAATGATCTGTTATCGTACTATTTTCATTAAGAATATTTCAAGTAATATGGCTATCTAAGCATGAACAGCAATATAGGACAATAATAATTGTGGAATAATCTGTACTTATTGGTGACATTGTGAATAGTTTGCATAGAATACGTAACGGTCTAAATCATCTGGTTCAATAACGAATAAATACAATTGAGCACCCAAAATATGCAAATAAGCGTAACTTTTAATTCAACCCGATTATAGTTATAGGTAGGAAGTGAAGTATATAGTGGGGACAACTTAATCGAACACAAAATGAAGTGCAGAAGGAGAAGTGAGAAGTATATAACCTCAATTTGTTGCGTACCAACATAGAATAGTGTATGTTTTACTCTAAAATCAACATTTATTCTGGGCACATACAAAATATTTTCATTTTAAATGAAATATAACTAAATGAAAATAAAGACATTGATCATTGATTGAAATTCATTCAAAATATTTTCGGGTTTCTGATTCAGCTTATTCACATATCAGAAATCATCTACGTGTCATAAGTTTGAATACCTATCTGCAAAAAAAATGACAATTAAATATCTAATATCCATAATATTGCTACGCCTAGCGAGGGGGTGATTTTACTAACTTCGAAACATTTTTATAGAGGCTGCCGTTTGATAATTTGAAAATATTTAATTAATAAAATATAAAAATTACGATTATCGCAATTGCCAGCTGGAGTATGGGCGTTTTCATAATATTACACGGGTCAATAAAATTAACCGAATATCGTTTCACGGGGGCTTTTGGGCATGTTGAGAATAATTCTGCAATTGAAATTTAGTGGGGGTATCCGGAGGTGGTTCCAGGGTGGTGCCCGAGGGTGGATTACGGAAATATTATACGAGTCAAATAAGTCCTTGAGGTAAATAAAAACAATCATTCAGGTAATCTCCCTAACGACCAAATATATATCAACCATTCACTGTTAATAAACCTATTCACTTTGAATAAGCGATTGTTTTGAATGAATTTCCTGGTAAAGTTGTTCAATACTATTTTTTCAATATTAGTAGAATCCCGTATTTAGGCATTTTTAGCATTTTATCTCCATGTAAACATTTAGTAATACTTTTATCAATACTCAAACTTTCCTTTTTGTTCTTCAGAGTACCAATGCATGTTAAGCCCCTTTGTCTCATGGCTTGAACCAACTCAATCAAAGTGAAGCAATTGTCAAAAGTCACTGATCTATTTGTACCATAAAGTGGTTTTGAAATACGTAATACGGCCTGTGTAGGTTTATTGAATCTCTGTTCATCATCTGATAGTCCGATTCCATCCGAGTTCCTACCCGTATAAATGTAAGCATTTTAGAAGATAATTAGTTCTGGCATCAGAGCAGCACATAATCTTTATCCCATATTTCACGGGTTTATTTGGGATATACATCTTAAAACTGCACCGACTTCTGAACCCCACAAGCATTTCATCAGCATTTGCCTATGGTATAGGAAGTCTGACATTTTTTGATAAAAACATCAAAAATCTCTGACACTGGAGTGGTCGAGATTACTGATTTCCTGATATCCCTGGTTTCAGGGTTTTCAAACCTCAAACACGTTAATAAAAAAGCAAATCTTTCTTTTAACATAATGGATCTTATGATCCATTAGTGGCAAATATTGTGTTTAGGTTTTCATCATTAGATTTGAACACCGATGTAAATGCTAAAAATCCCATAAAAGCATAAAATTCATTCATGTCAAGATCCCTAAGCGTTGCTGAATTTTGTTTTTTATATTTAGCTCTTTCTCTTCCTATTCTTATATTCGTCCATTTTAGAACAATTTCACACATATTGTCACAAAATAACAGCTTCCAAACTTTGAAAGGATTAATTGGATCTCCATCAATATTTTTCGCTGCCTCACGTAAACCAGGTAACTGTAGAACCATATTGAGTTGTGGTTGTCGTCCTCGATTGGAAGTTGCGGGTTCTTTGGATCATTTGAACCTGTTTTTTCCATGATAATAATTTGACTATTGTGCAGGTACATTTTCGTCCCCTAAATTTTCTTCACTGCCACTTCTTTTGTTCTCATGCTCTTCAGAAACCAAGTTCTCATCACCTGTAACAAAACAAATTTTCGTAATATTTAGAAATATTCACACTCGGATTCTGTGTCATAATAACTGTCAATAGCAAAATTCTCATCACACTCTAACTCTATGTCGCTATTATCACAGCCAATCTATTCACAACACTTTAGAAGGACGTCCTAATAATTTGTGTCTACATATTTCACCCGCTTTGAGCCACTGGGTCCTTCATTCATTGTTCACAAATATAGGCAAAAACTAGCGTTAACACTATAATCCCGTCTAGCAGACGGCACCGACGCTTAGAATTCAAATATCTCAAGAACGATACAATTTCTCAAAGTGTGCTACCAGCCTCCTATCTGTACCGATGTATACTGAAATGACATGATCGGCCGACGTTGGGAGGCGTGGGAATGTGGAGATATTTTAGACTCAATCTCTCGATACCGTCTGTGAGACGGTGTGTTAATATTTAAGGGTTTTATTTCGTCTTAATAATAAAATTATATTATAGTATATCACTTCACCAAAATTGATAGAAATAATAGAATGTAAAAATAGTAGATATTATTTATAAAATTGTGAATAATTTTGACGAAGAATCACTATTCGGTTCGTTTGGACGAAATTATTCATACTCACAGTGCTACAACCTTCTACCTCTTCAAACTTAAGATTTCTTGAAGAGCTTTCCCAATCAAAATCATCTCCACTTTCCGTAAAATACCTTTCGGAATCAGTGTCGTCAGTATAACTTTCCCTACTTGAATCATCATCATTGAAGTTGACGATTACCTGATCAAGAAGTGGTTCTTTCTCCATATATTCTTTCCCAAACTTTTAAGCATGATCGCAACGTGATTTCCAGTCATCGACTGAAAAGTTATTGGAAAAATCGTCGCAGTATTGGATAACCTCATCAAATTTGAATGAAAAATTTTTATCTGCTATATACTGTTTCATTGCGCCCCAAACTAATTCTATTGGATTGAGTTCAGGGTGATATAAGGGTAATCTTAAAATGTAGAAACCGGTTGATAAAAATACATCTTCAATTTTGTATCTTGTGTAATTTAGTTTGTGAATTTTAATTACTTCATACAATGGAGGCTTCAGCAAGCAATCGTCAAATGAAATATTCCGTTTCTTCAAACAGTCTTGCATGAGCGCTTTTCTTGTTGTTGAGGTTGGCATTGGTTACAATAGTTTATTGTCATATGAGACATTATCGATAACCACTACACTTTTTGATAATAGATTTGGTATCAGCTTTTCTTTTATCCATTGCTCATAATCATCTTAATTCATTTCGTCGTGATTTGTTTACTTGTTGGTTTCTTCATTACCAAACAGCTTTTATCGCTCCATCCTTTCTATAAGTCTTATCCATGTATATGATGGGTCTATTTTGCTCTCTGTAATATGTTATTTTTCTCAAAAATTCTCATCTGACTGAGTGACATTCAACTAAAATTGTTCGATCTTTCCTCACTCTTTTCCAATGATATCCTAATTGGTGAATATTTTTTTCTTCTGTACACGTTTTTAGGAGTTGGTACGGTTTTTTCAGTTATGTGATAATTAAGAATCGTTTGTCTTAGCCGAGTTTTTTCCAAGCGTTCCAGTGATATTTTGGTTTTCCTGTCAGGTCTTTTCTTTTGTGGGACAGGAAATAAATTTACTTTTCTATGATCAACCATTTTACTTTCTTTAGATATACGAAGTACGGCTTATATCTAAAGCAGCTACAACACGTTCAATAACCTTAAATATGAACATAATGAATTAATACTTTTCCGCAGTTTTCTGTGTTTAAAGACTTGACAATAGACAACAAAATTTTGATGTTTTTGTGAAACTTTTTGAATGCTTGCAAAAAAATAGTTTCAATAAGGATTTAGATACATTCGCCTTAAGCACTAAGTCTTAAATAGGATAAGCAGTTTCAAAATTAAATACATTTATACTTTATCTCTACACGATCCTTTTTTCAAAGTTATTTGCATCACCAGGAGTTGTTATAAAAATTGTTATAAATAGAAATAAATGGAAAATAGTCTAATCTAATTTTTATGACAACTCCTAACGATACAAAAATTACATTATTAAAACATACCTTAAAAAGAGATATAACCACTTCCTGTTCGCTTCCTCTTTCATGAATTTTAGGTGTTACTTACTAGTTCCCGACTCTGACCAGACAAAACTTCATTTTTTAATTTACGTCTAGAGTCCATGTTGTATAAAATGTATAAGAGTACAACAAAAATGAATACTTGAATTGGAATCGCATACATTTCCACTCTCTTTGTAAAATAATCTATCACAACCAGGATGTATTTACCACTACTATCTGTCGTCGGAAATAATCCAGCGATATCTAAAGCAATCCTTCCGAAAAAGCATCCAACTGTTTCATGGGTGCCTTACTCTTACGATGTGGTCCATCACCTGTAGCGCAAGTCGTACATTTCATTGACCAGTCCCTCACATCGGCGGAGTTGTTTATTCATTAAAACCGTTCAGGCACCCGTTGAAGAGTTTTCTTGACTCCCAGTACATCGGGTAATCTCGTTCTTGGACTGACTAGCTGTCATCTCTTCTTGGAATCATCATCATTCTTTTTGAAAGGCCTTCTTCCAGGACGAGGGATTCCCACTGAGCCTAATATGCTTTAAGTGCCGGTGGAAATCTTGACATTCTTCATTGATCACTGTATTCCTTAAAACTACGAATATTGTGGATTCAGGTTTTACAGTGAGAGCAGTGTGCTGGGCACGTGCGTCTAGATAGAGAATCGGCATTTCGATGGCTGACGACACCGGCTTGATGTTGAATATCGATGTTGTATTCTCGAGGCGTTCAATCCATCTAGCAATCTGGCCCTCGGGATTCTTGAGCTGCATCAATCACTTGAGTGCTACATAGTCAGTCCAGATAAGGAACTTTCTTTCATAAAGTTACTGGTAGAAGTGCTCCACGAAATTTACGAACTAAAGTGTCTAGTGTATCGTCAATCTGGAGTAGAGGAATGCTGTCTTCATTCGTGATGTTGTTTAACTGGCGAAGTCCACGCAGAATCTCGTTGTTCCATCCTTTTTCTTTACGAGTACTACTGGAGACACCCATGGACTAGTAGATTATATTACTCTCTTCTCTTCCATTTCTCTAATTATTCTTCCAGCTTCCTCTCTCTTTACTCTTGAAAGTCTGTGAGTTGATTAGGTACCAATCAAGTACCTAATACCTTAGCCAATCGGCTTGACATCATCAATGCAGCTTTTGTGTTTGACGGCTGATGTTTTACCAGTTTTCTATCCTTTTGATACAAATAATTCTCCTTATCTCAACTCGATACAAGGATTGACCAGATACTGATATTATCTGTTCGAATCGGTTGTCGTCGTTTATTGAACTATATACGTTACTGGTACGCAGGATCCCACCCTGCTTTCCCTCTTAATAGTAATCGGGTGATCGTATACATTTATAACACAAAAGTCATTATTGACTGGATTTTGAAGAAATTGTTACTGATTACTTACAAAACAATATATCAAAGATCTTTGAATACAAATAACGTTTTTTTAGAGTTATAAAATAATAATTATAATATCACAACAATAAACTTTTCAATGCACAGTTATATCTGAAAGTTATATTGATTCACTGCTCGTTGATATACTCTCATCAGATGACGTAGATGAGGATAAGTTGTCCAGGTCAAATTGAAGTGAATCCAAAGAATATTCGTCGATGAGTTGAAAGATCAACATTAGAATTAGCCCTACTATTTTACCGCGTGTGATTCAATCTATTTTTTCTCATTACTTTATGGGTAGCCTCCAAAGCCTCCTCAGAGAGCATTACAATTGGAATAATATGGAAGAAATTTATCACTTCACAACTAAGAAATAAAACTTTATGCACACTAGATGGTATATAATACCAATCGTAGTTCTCAAAATATCATGTTAATGTGTTCTTTAATAAAACTCCAAATGTGTCAAAATTAACGCACTTATCACAGGAAAAAGTTCTCAAAATCACATGAAAATTAATTATCAGCTCTTCGTTTAAACCAGTAATTTCAGCGCTGACTTTCGAATTGGAAAAGAATGTTCTGGCTGTATATCCATCATTTGACGATCCAAACCCAGGTTTTGGTTTGTCTGCAGTAAGGGATACGCGCGATTTGACGCTTGAATTTTTTTTGTTTTTTTCGTAAATGTCTTTCAAATCCTCACCCTTAACTTGCCATTTTTTAAAAGGAAGTCTATAGGAAATATGGAGTAGACATTCAAAAAACCGAATCCAACAATGGTGTGAGGACAAGCCAAAATGGTACTGGTCTACGTCAGGAATTCTTTCAAATACTTTTTTCGTATTCATCTCCTTCAGAATGGCTTTACATATGTAGCAATTTGAACTTGATTGGTTTCTGATAATATGTTGAACACTTTACCATCTAACATTGGATTGGAAAAAGTGGAATTTCAAAGTAATATTCCTCATACTATCGCAATAGCTTGTATTAAATTGGTAAGGAGAGAGCGTTCGAATTTCTGTTTATAATTGAGCCTCTTGTTCTCTGATTAGGGCTTCATTCTCTTTCACAAATAAAAATTTGATAGGCCTGCAAAAAAGGGTTGATGATGGATGGGAGTTAACTCACAAATCTCTGTTCCCACCTACCAGTTTAAGAGGAACAAACGCCACTATAAATAAAAACTCGTCATTGGCTAAACCTTCAGTAAATGGGAGTTTTTACGTGTTGTGGCTAGAACTGCCATCAAACCCCCATTAACAAATTAAAGTTAAGTCGGTATATTAATTCAAATCGGCAATTTTTATTATACTTTTGCACGTCTTGTTTAAAAGATCTTGCAATGTGACCTGTGCAGAGTTATCTGTTGCTGATACAATAAGCAAAAACGATTTTTTCATCTGACGAAGAGCTTTAACATTTGGAAGCTGGTTGGCCAACGAACTAAACTACCGAAGAATTCGATATTTTCCTTAAGATAAATCTAAATCTAATATTAATGAAAATATTTAATGTGGCGAGATCCTTGACTGACAATCAACAGCGGTTGATATGTTTTCACTTCTTCTTGTTAGCTCAGCGGCGAATGCTAATTCAGTGGAAGGTCTTGAGAGTAGATCTTTTACTCTTCTAGTTTTATCTTTTTTGAGACGCTTCCTCGAAATGTACATGAGGCCTTCCCAAGCTTGAAGAAGGATTTTCATAAGTAATGTTGAATCCCCTATTCATAAGTATG
This sequence comes from Diorhabda carinulata, assembly GCF_026250575.1. Classification (NCBI taxonomy): domain Eukaryota; kingdom Metazoa; phylum Arthropoda; class Insecta; order Coleoptera; family Chrysomelidae; genus Diorhabda; species Diorhabda carinulata. The sequence continues at coordinate 43,896,618 of NC_079472.1, forward strand.
CTTGCTAGCTCTGCGGTCTTAAATAAATCATTATATATATATTATAGTGACGTTTTAAGTTTTTCCGCTGACGAGCACACGATTGCCATTTTCTTGTTATCGCCCAGACATAAATTTTTGTCGTTTTTTGAATAGCCTTATGTATAGAATCTGAAGGTGCAGAAAGGTGCAAACGATCCACGATAGCAGCGTAAACATCAGAAACTCTGTCTGGTCCTTTGGAATTTATCCAAGTTTCCAGAACATTAATGTGTTTCAGGTCTATGATGTTTTCTGAAAGAAATAAGTATAAAACCATTCAAAGCAGGTATGATTTATATATTCATGATTTATATTTGTTACTCAATCAGATATTTCAAGAACTAAGAATGTTTTGGGTCGAAATTGAAATATGTCGATTTGAAGTTTTTCTTAAATATCATAAAGATATCAACGAAAAAGTTGTTCAGAAATATTAATGTAAAATAGTTTTTACTTACCTCCTTCGATGCCTGCCATACGAAAAATTCAAGTGACGTTGATCTGTACTTAACATTAAATAAGGGCCCACTAAATTGAAATTGTTTTGCGATCTGATGCTTGTTTTTAAACTATGGGATAAAAAGCTAGAATTCCGTATCATTGAGGTTACTATGAAAGAATTACTAAAAAAAAACATGTTGGAAAAAACAATCGCATTTGCAACTTTTGCCCACAGGCTGCCGCAGTGTGCGATGTAACTGATGCTTTTCCAATTAGTACTCCTTTGTCAACCTCTCAGTCGTGGTTCCATGGCTCCATCATAACTGGTGTACCTTCTTCTATGACCCCCAATACCCGCGCTACTATCATAACACCGTTACACCGTGTTACCCTTAGATGAATGATTCCGTTTCTGATGTCCAATTGAAAACCATGAAGATTCATTACGTCCATTACTAGAATCACGTCTTCTTCAATGTCAGCTACGTTTACCTTATGTTGAAACTTTTCTGGACCAATTGCTAATTGGATTTGTATTTGTCGCGAACGTTGGCACTCTTAAATGTGGCTGTCCGTAGTCGAATCCTGGTTGATAGTAGCTTTTCCTTGGAGCTTATCAGATCGGGTCTTATGATGGTTCTAGTTGCTCCAGTATCTATCAGTTGCCCGCTATAATAAAAAGTTCTAAGGTGCTTCCGCAATTTATAAAGAATATGAAAGACGCCACCCGAAAAGCGCCGTGCTAATTCCCCGAAGTTTTTAATTTCCATAGTTCCAACAATATCTCAGGAAATTCAATTGTCCGTCGATCAGACAGGGGGTATGACACTGCATTTTCGATGCAGTTTCCTCAAAGTATAAGATGATACCATCGAATGAGGTTATAGAGGAATTATTATAATAGCGAACCTCAAAACAACTGAATTGGGACTTACTTGAGACCCATTAGATTGAGTTTGAATAGTGGGAAGTACAATTTTACTAGGGCCATTCTCGTTTAGCTGTGGTGGAGTGTCTACTATATTTTTTAATGTCAAATATAACAGGTTAAAAATTTTGTCTGTGATATTCATCAACAAATATGTGTATAAATGAATAACGTAATGCGTGTAGAATCATTCAAGAAATGGTGCGTTGAGCTTATAAATAGCCGAATTAACATTACGTTCAAAACTTTGGGTCTGAATAATGTGACTGATTGAAAAGTGACTGAACGTGATAAAAAAATTGAAGAACAGCTGTTCCGCATTAATGAAACTCAACCTTAATTATCTACAAGTATCAAGTCCTTTGAATTTGAAATTTACAAACATATGGTATTACTAGTTACTACAAATTATGTGCTAAAAAGATAATGCAATACACTAAAAATATTGCGCTAGGAGACCTCAAAATGTATCACAGATTTCCATAAAGGTGAGCAAATGGGGACACCTAATATTCATAATTGGTGACAAGACTTGGGTGAAGCACAAGTATTCTTAACAACAAAACGAAATGTTTGCTATGAAAAAAACTTATGGTGATTGTTAGTTGGATAAGTATACCCACGATAGATTATCTTAACACGATAAATTCTGGGCCGTAGATCGAAGTACGAACGATCGAAGTTCCTCACCGAAAAATGAAATTCAAGTGCTTTCTTATGTCATTTCGATATCCATATTCCTATGGATTAAAATGCGTTTTCCTGATAATCACACTGTATCTAATCAATATCTGCTCTCATTTACATTGTTTCAGCAGTTAATTCATCTTACACTTGTGATTTTGTTTTGAGGTTTCAGTTTGACTATCTGATTAAAACTATTCCATTAGTAATTTTTCATTGATACTTTGGCTTGTGTTTTACTTTTAATGAATGATATATACATGAATTTAAATGCAGAGAAACACAAATTATTTTCAACATAAATGAAAATATGTATATCATCAAGTGACTAAATTTATAAACACAAAAGTGAGGATTCAATGATTATCAAGATATTAATATTAATATACTCTACAGACCATGGCCTAGGGTAATAATGGCAATATTACTTAGTTTTATATATTAAATATATCAAAGTCCTTTATTCTGCATTTTCCACACAATATTCCTGCATTCCTCCCTGTTCACAGCTTTTTCTCTCCAATTCTAAACATTATTATTTTTTAGGTTCTCCATTACAGTCATACCATCTCTTCCTTGGTCGCCCCTTTCTCTTTTTCCATATTGGTCTTCTTTGCCGTACTAATTTTGGCATCCGTCCTCTTTGTAGTCTCTCAACATGTCCTAACCTCCTCACTCTCTGACCCTTAATTATCGAGCTTATTGTAGCATCTCCATAGGGTTCCTCCAATTCTTTATTAGTTCTTCTCCTCCAACCCTCTTCTGTGTGTACTCCACCGTAGATTTCTCTTAGTATCCTTCTCTCCCATCTTCTCAACATATCTTCATCTGCCTTTTTTAAGTCTGTCTCACATGTATATGTTGCGGAGTCACGTATTTTGACTTCATCAATGATCTAATACTTCCGTGTTTCTTTAGTTATTCTGACATTCAGTTCTAATCTAAGTTGAGAGCTCTTTCGGAATTGTACTCTGTGTGTGGTTGTCCTAAAGGATGAGTAATCTTCTGTTTCTCTCTGTGTATCCCACATGATCATATATTTTATCTTCTCTCGATTTACTTCTAGTCACCGGTGAAAGCTAGACATTGGCATTCGTTATTGAAGATTGTCTCATCGTTTTTAGTTTTGAATTTTGGTTAATTCCTTCTAAAACCATATTAAATAATACAGTGGAGAGTGGGTCACCTCGTCGAAGATCTTTATTGACATGAAATTTTTCAGACTTATACCCTTTCCATATCACTCCATTTTTTGTTTTATCTAAGGTAAGTCTAACTAATCTAATTATTTTTGCCGGTACTCCTAATTTGCTTAGTGCTGCGTACATGTCGTTCTTATTTATTCGGTCAAATGCCTGCTTTAAATCTATAAACAAGAAATAAAGTGGTATCTTGTATTCATAACAGGTGGTTTTTAATTATTTTAGGGAGAAAATCCGGTCCGTTGTTGACCTGTTAGCTCTAAAGCCTCCTTTATATTCCTTTATAGTCTTCGCAAAGCAGTTTATCACCTTTTTTTGGAATCAGACATATTAGTGCTTTCCTCTATTCTCGGGGCATGCTCTCTTCTTCCCATATTATTTGGATTAATTCGTATAACTCTCTCTGCAGCTTTTCTCCTCCATATCTCAACATTTCAGCTGTAATTTCCGTGTGCCTTTATATATGGACAAAGACTGATAAAATTCGCTTGTGGAGAGGATATGGTAATAAGAAGTATACAGTTACTACCATATCTGTTTCACAAGCGAAGTTTATCAGTCTTTGTTCGTTGTCATTTGTTTCTTGGTTCTTACTTGTTTACTTATTACTGGGAAGTATATATTTCCTTTTTCGATCTTTGCATTTCCGTCTCCTATTACTATTTTGATATCGTGTTTAGGTGAATTTTCATATTCGTAGCCCAGCTGTTCATAGAACTCATCCTTTACTTCTTCTTCTTTTTCTTCGGAAGGAGCATGTATATTAATAATGCTTATATTTCTATTCTTTCCTTTGAGTCTCAGGGTGCAGAGTCTTTCAGAAATCGATTTAAACGCTGATATATATTTTTTCCATTTGTAAATTAGAATAAAGCCTGTCCCCAGCATTCTGTCTCTACATCCACTTTTACAAAAAACTACAACATCCATTTCTGATATTTCCGATCCTAATTGTTTTGTTTCCTGCAAAGCTATAATATCTGCGTTATATCTTTTTATATCTATCATCAGTATCTTCATTCCTACTTCATAGAAAGGGCCTCTCACATTCCATGAGTTCATATTAAACATGTCATGGCTTTTGTTTTGCTTTTTATTTTAGAATTTTTATTTTTTTTCTTATTACTTTCAAAATTTGTATTATATTCGTTGTTTCTTGCCTTTTCCGTTGCCAGGTCGCATCTTATATTTTCTTCCGTCCTTAAATGCGTCATCAGTTTTTTGCTTTTTCCAACATTCCGTTGTTTTTATTCTTTTTCCATTCCTCGTTTTCTATTATAAGAATGCTGAAATTCATTTCTACCATCTTTCCTACGCTTCTTTATTCTTTATTTAATTTTCCTTTCCATTTTTTTCCTGTGTCGTTAATTCATGGTTGATGAAAACCATGTTCTCTTGTATACTCTTTAATTGTTCTGCATATGCTCTTTTTCTTCTCTTTTCTCTAACCTCAATGAACAGACTTTATTTCCAAGCATATGGGCTGCTTCAGCTTTTACTTTAACACCCAGCTGCTCTTATATGAAATTTCCCATACTTTGCTTTAATTCACTTGTGCTACTAGTATCAATTGGGAGCCCGGTCATTACTATGTTATTTTGTTTTCTCTTCTGCTCTAACCTTTGTTTTTTGACATTATATATTTCTGTTTTTATAATTCTAAAGATATATTTCAATACAAATAAAAGTAATTACTATAGATCGAAACTTTTACGCGTATCCAACCATAAATATTTATTAATAAAACATATACTAGGAAGAAATTCACTTCATTGTAATTCTATATGCATTAAATTATAGTGTATGATATACCTACGTGGATGAATAATTTTCCAGGATAAATAATTTATGGTGCACGATATGGTGCACGTGTAATGATTTCGTTTATTGCACATCTGGACGTCATTTTAACCAGTAAAGAATCACTTTCTATATTATTATTTCAAATTACTTTTGAAGAAACGTTCTCGAAAACGAAATATAAGTTACAGCTCTCCAGTAAAAAATCTACTTAGAATATTATGTTCATTGTATTGAAATTGTAAATAGATAATAAGTTTATTCTCATCCGAGAGAATATTTCGATAGTGAATTTTGGTACGCCTACTGGTTTTTTGAACTTTCAAAAATTATTTGTTCCCCCAAATGGCTGTCTACTATTAATTTTCATGAAAAGAATATATTATATAACTTAATAAATGTCATGGAATAATTAACATACAAAAAAGTAATAATCGAATGTTCTCGACATCATGTTTTAAATTAAGGTTATAGTTTCTGAAAAGTCCGTTCGTACAAATGAATGAGTGCACATAATTTTTATAGGTATTACCTTTAACAGGTTGGAACATGACTTTATTGTTGACTTCTAGGATCAAAATTATTAAACGTACCTATAGCTCAGTCAAGTTAAGGAAAAGAGAGACCCAAAAAGAAAAAGTGCGGGACAAAATATTTTTTTGTCTTAACATATAGTACTATGCCCTGAGTATGCTTTTAATTACCCCAAAGTTTCCCCGTTTCACATCTTGGAAAATTTCGACCTTGAAGTTGGAAAACCTACGTTTGCGTTTGATGTGTCACATCTCTGGAACCGTACGTCCAAATTAGATGTTTTGAAGCTTATTTCATTCCTTAAATTATGCTCTTTGAAAAGTGTCCATGACATTTTTCTCTTAAACCTACGGTTTTGGCGGAAGACTTCATTTTCCACCAAAAAACGTGATTTTTTAAACTTGGATTTTGATTCAACATTAAATATTTCGAAAACCAATTAAAAATAAAAAAAATCACCCATAATAAAACATTTAACAAATTTATTAAGCTGTCCAAAAATATATAGGTTTACAACATTTGACGTACTGGAGGTGGTGTAGCGCTTGGTCAAAGCGGGGCCGAGCGCGACCATGGTCCATAGACAGGTATAGAACTCGGTTCCTTAGTATGTATTTTTCATAAGATTCTTAATAATTTATTTATTTATTGTTTATATATATACATTTTTTTTCTTTTAGAATGTATACATATTTTCGTTTTAGGAGTGTCGATTTATTATTTAAAAACGCCATATACAAAAATTCAGCTTATTAAAATGCTTATTAAATAATACAAGAATGGTTAAAAAATGTTGCTTTATGTGCTTTTTTGATAAAAAATAAAAATCTAACAATTCTCCATCGCTATCATCTGTACTATAATTAGCTTCACTAGCAATTGTGTTTGCACATAGCTCTCCGATGCATTCTCCACACATCACAGTGCACTTTACACCGTTTCGTCGACAGGAACACAGAGATCCACATCCTAAAACAGTAGTAGTAAAATTACGATCACAATACTAGTTTTGCTATGGTTTGCATCATTTGTATTGGCACAGACCTGTTTTTGGTTTGGTTTGGTTTGGTTTTCGGAAAGTTTGTCTGAATCGGTTAATTTATTCCAGTTTTGGGGAGATACAATCCATCTTTTTCCGATTTATACCATCCCCAGCTTTCTGGATTAGGAGATTTTCCAAGCCATTGTTGGATTTGCAAAAATGCTCTAAGGATATGTATCCTACAAGCCGATTCTGTTGGTGGAGGACTAGCTATATCAAACGAAGTAGATTTTGTCATGCGAGCTATTTTTTTTCTATATATCTCATACCTAAAATTATAGATAATTTCAGAATTCAAAATAAATAACGCACTTATGGGCAAAAAAGAAAAGTATGTAATATTTTAATTACTCACCGCATATCGTTTAATGTAGTGGACTTTCCTCCATAGAGTGCCATTATAATTTTCGCACCTTCCTTGGTAACGTTTTCTTCGTTTTCCTCTTCGTAAAAGTATTTTAAAGAGTTTTCAAAAAAATTCTGTTTTTCGAAGGTCTTACATGCAGATTTTTTTCCAATTTTATAAAATGTGGATGTTGTGTCGCATCCTGTGAGAGCATGGAATCCCGAAATACTGGAAGTAACGCGTGCTCCCAAATCATTTGCTAATTTACAAACATTGGTGTACCGGTTTGCCGATCCACTCTTCCCTGGTCTCAACATCCACAAATCAGTGTCATATCGGCTGACGTAATGTAAGGATATGACCATTACATCAGTGTCTTCAGATATTACCAGATTTTTGACCAGTGAGAGCAGTTTTTACTAGTAATAAGTCGGCGTCACCGTCTGCTTGCTTACATACAACACCGTTTCGTACAACACCGATAAATGAATTTTTCTTTATTTTTAGAATTAAGTAAAAATTCGGCTTGTCTAATAGGCACCTCATAACTAAAAATTATGTCACTTGCCACAGACCTGGCCATTCCTCTGCATCGTTGCGACAGTGACTTGGTTGTAATATTTCCGTAGCCATCAAATATCACAACAACTTTTTCGCCGTAGTATTTCTTCAGGTATTGTAAGTACTGCTGAAATAAGTGACGATGGAGAAGTAAACCTCCGTCAATGTGAAAATGGTAATGTGTTGAACTGGATGGCAATATTGAGACAGGACATAAAATTTTATCAAATACAGCCATAATTTCGGATTTCATAGAAGAAACAAGGAAAACTCGTAATAAAAACATGATTTTACATCGTTTTAGTCTGTAACGGTAACCATTAATCGGTTGAAAAGATGGACTGAGTTTTCGCCGAGTATAGGCCCATGTTTCGTAACTGACTTTAAGCTATTTAGTATGTTGACGGTCTGATTTTGAATCATCTTTGGGGTAATCTCGAAGAAATCTTCTAAAGCAACTGTGGTGGTATCTGGCTTCCACGGCAATTAAATCTCTAATGTTAGCAGTCCTTGTGGAGACTTTCAAAGACCTTTCATCGTTCGGCACTAAGCAAAATTTTTTGACAGTCTATTTAAATTCGATGGTAGAAACTAAGCTCCATGAACTGAAGGTTTTCTTTTTTTAATTGCAGCTCTCGAGGTTGAAGTACAACGTCAGCACAAAAGAGGCACTGTGTTTTAAAGTCAAAATCTTTATGAGCACTTCTTAACATTACAACACTAGAAGGGACAGGGGAATTGTCTAAAGATCGTTTTTTTATTTCTGGAATACTACTTCTACGTGTGTAGTTTTTTTGGCTTTTGTGGCTTGAAATCCCCACTTATCAGATGGTCTTTGAAATCCTTTTTGCGTCAGAAAATGGGAAATATCACTCTCCAAAACGTTTTTTTGTAAATAATACACGCATCCATGATGAACGGAGTGCAAGCACAAACTAAACTGAACTGAACTCATTTCTGTAGGACTAACATTAGAAATAATTCTCCGAATCTCTAATATAACGATTTGGGCAGAATAGAAAGAGTAACGATTTATTAAGAAATTCTTCAGACTCATAATTTCCAATTCATTCGTGGAATTTTCTTAAATAAACATTGTTTAATTATTGTACAATAGTAACATTTAAGGTACAAAACTAATTATTATTATAAATAAATTTTATTAATTATTATTATAAATCACAAACCCAAATACTTGTTAATCAAATGAAGAAATGAATGTACTTAATGTTATTATAATTCTCAAAATTATTTCACAATACTTTAATTTTTCTTGCCTTCATCAGTACGTCAAATGTTGTAAACCTATATATTTTTGGAAAGCTTAATGAATTTGCTTAATGTTTTACTCTGGGTAATTTTTATTATTTTTAATTGGTTTTCGAAATATTTAATGTTGAATCAAAATTCAAGTTTAAAAATCACGTTTTTTGGTGGAAAATCAAGTTTTCCGCCAAAACCGTAGGTCTAAGAGAAAAATGTCATAGATACTTTTCAAAGAGCATAATCTAAGGAATGAAATAAGCTTTAAAATATCTAATTTGGACGGTTCCAGAGATGTGACGCGTCAAACGCAAACGTAGGTTTTCCAACTTCAAAGTCGAAATTTTCCAAGATGTGAAACGGGGAAACTTTGGGGAAATTAAGGGCATACTCAGGGCATATAGTACTATATGTTAAGACAAAAAAATCTTTTGTCCCGCACTTTTTCTCCTCATGTACTAACTTGACTGAGCTACTATACGAGTATATCCACTTGATAAACTCGATTAACGAAATTTGGATTCATTTTGGTGGAAAACATTATTCAGAAAATGATCTCTGTGCGAATATTAGAAATGCATCAGAAGCAATTAAATATGATAGCTATTTTGAAAAATCATATACGCCATTCAATTGTCTTGCAAGCGAATCTTGGGAGTTATCGAAAATCGTAACTGTTTAAATATTTTTGAAAAAGGCATTTTTCTGTAAAAAAATACAGTTTAGAGCCTATACTTTGAATGAGACTTTGACGCTTATCATTCAAGGTGAATTTCAAAGATTCTCCTGGATTTGTCCAGATTTCTTAGAATATAATCAAGTACAATTTCATATCATGAAAATTAGAAAGAAGCGAAACCAATGATAAATTGTTTATACCTATAACCTTTTATTCTGTGCCATTTCACTTCAAAACTTTCTTGTTATGATGATCTCAGATTTATTTTGGTGTATCCCAATATATCCTTGAATTTCAAAGTTTGATAACTTTTAATGAAGTTTCTATGGAAAGACTTGATTTGAATAACCAATAACACACAACAAAATATATGTTACATTTTAAATAACGATCAAAATTATCATTTAAATGAATTGTCACGGTGAGGAATGTATATTGGTCGGTTTCGTGATGAATCTACCCAACATGATATTAATGAATACATCAATTCAACAATGTGTAATTGCATGAATCGAAGTGATGACGAAGTCCACAGCAAAAGAGAGATGATAACAGAAATAAAAAATATATTGTGTAGGTTTGTGACTACACCGTATCCATTGGAATTTGGAGAAATATTGAAATTTATTTCTAGTGAAACATTTTACAATGTTCAGTTAGAAACCCTGTGAGAATGCATAGGTTATATCTGCTTAGGTCAATGCAATCATCTGATATCAGATATAGACTCCCATTAAAGTGCTCGGCTGAGGTTTTCTCATTTTCTGCAGTTTTGATAATAAGAGGTTTCTCCCCGGGAAACAGAACGGTTCTGGTCCGGAGCAGACAGCCTTTTTTTTCTTCAAATGCCGTCATTTTTATGCAATTTTTCCCTTAAACTTATCAAGCAATGATCCTCTATACTTTCAAGTTCCACCTTTTTGAATATAATCTCACAATGTCATAATTATACAAAAAACGGTCGCAATCTCTTGGTCGCCGATGAATCCGTCCTTGCCTTTTTTTGGATCAGGTTTAGCCTTTGTAATTCCCTGTTTTGACTGTTTTTGTCTTTTAGAAGGTTAGTTGTACATCTGGATATCATCTACATTTATGTCTATATTATTGCAAAAAATTCGACTCATTTCTATCAACCAGCCTCATTAAGGCCTGGGAAACATAAATTCTAATTCAAATTTGTCCAAAGCTAACGCTTTCATAACATAATTTTTCAGTCAGTATGTGGAAATAACTATCATTTGATATGTTAATAGCCCCATATATCTCTCTAATATCAATCGGATGGTCGTCCATTAGCTTTCGGTTAACTATTTCGTTGATGTCACGAGTTGTTTGTCCTTAACGCGCATCTGAAATCCAGCTAATTCGTCCACGTTTGAATTCAGCTTCCCAAGATTTTACGCACGTAAAGGATCATGCTGTCTTCCTATACAGTGTCTAACTTCTCTTTCATTTACGTAGGTATAGTACCTTGACAAATATTTGTTGACAAATCAATGCTCAATTTTTTCACTTTTAAGAAAATATTCAAAATGCCTCACCTAATTCGATTGTAAAACAGAAACCGAGAGTCCAAAATGACAGAAATTTTTGTGTGAATTTCTTAACATATGCGCGAATACCTATAATCCTTAACTCACCTATGTTGATAAGAGCTGAAATATTTAGGATAAGATCGGAAACTTTTCAGATTGATAAATATGAGCATGATCAAAAATAATAAATGAGCGAAATAATATTTGATATTAGATTTATAGAATATATCGTAAGAACCTGAATAAGCTCTTTTATTTTATTAAGATGTTTCCGTGGCTATTATATAAAAGCCTCTAGTTGGTCGTGCTCATAATTCTTGTTACATATCAATTATATATGTATTCTCTGAATAAAACCTGCATTAGCTGAGAATGGTCATTCACTAGGTATATTTTAATAAATATTACTCGAATGTAATTTTCTCTCATTCTAACTGTTCCAGGTACGCCGCTCCATTAACCACAATTTCGTGTTTATTTATCCGTGTATCAAGGGAATTATCTAAACAAAATCCTGCGGCTGCTATCAAATTCGAGGCCAGAGCAAAAGAGAATAAAACAAGGATTCAAGATGGTTCACAAAGTGGTATAGTTGAGGTTCAGTGAGTATCATATTATTATATTAATTGTTAAAGGTTTGAATAGCACAAACATTTATCCAATACATCATAAACATCAAAATAATTTGAGTAAAATCCATAGCTCTATTTTGTAAATTCCTGATAAAACTACAAATAATTCAATTGAATTATTATCAATGGAATATTCATTCAAGAACGATACATATATTCATTGAAAAGTTGTTTACAATCATTTGTATTCATAATAAAATAGTTGCTGACAAAGTGTTTATTAAAATGTCCTTTCTCCATGTAATTCCTCTATCCCTAATCTATCCTAAATTATCATTATTATTATTATTATTATTTTTATTTTTTTTTAAAAAATAACGACTTGTCACACTTCCTCAGCAATTTGCTGGGAAACATTCACCACCTCTGCGTAGTCCTGCTTTGCAGAGGGGCTTGGACGGTTGGAGTGTCCTTCTAGTCGTCTACGGCCCCTTTTGTCACTTATGGCATCGTTCCTGGAACATACTTCATGAGTGACGGGCTATCAGTGGTTTCCTTTTACCCTACGTCTCCCTTCCCCTCTCGGGATTAGGAGTTCGGGTTCCTTTCTCTCTGCTGTTTTTGTCTTTCATCTTTTTCCTTGTTGCTGAGAATACTCTTAGCCATGCTCTGCACCGATTTCCAGTTCTCTGAGCTGTCAAGCATCTTCTCTACAATGTTGTCTGGAGTGAGCTCGCATTCCAGCTGTCTTCAAGTCCTGTCTCTGACCTCTCTCCACTTGTTGCATACGAAGATGGTATGTTCGGCAGTGTCTACGGCGGCACAGTATATACATCTATCCGTGGTGTCTTTTCTGAACCGCTTGGCATAACATCGAAAGACGCCATGTCCTGTTAGGACCTGTGTCAGGTAGTAGCCTAGGACCTCCTACTTTTGGCATAATCCGAGCAAGTTTGGACACCCTTTCTATTGCTTTCTTTGTTACTGTTTCTACATGTTTGCCAAAATTTCTACTTTCGTCAATGGTTATACCTAGGTATCTCAGGTTCTTTGCTGGCTTTATATTGACTCCGTCTACGCTGAAGCTTATTTTCTCCCTCTTTTGTTTACCCTTTAGTAGGATTGCCTCAGTTTTGTGGGGGGCAAGAGCAAGCTTGTTGTCTCTCATCCAGGTATTTATTTTTTTCAGGCACATGTTGGTGTTAGTAACCAATGTCTGTTGGCTTTCTGCTCCGACTATCAGCGCCAGATCATCAGCAAATCCTATTGTTACAGCATTACGAGTTAGTTCTAAGCTCAGCACGCCGTCATATAGTACATTCCATAGAAGTGGGCCTAGGACGGAACCCTGGGGAACACCTGACGTAATATCCACCTCCCTATTCTTTTCTAATTGCAGCTTTCTGTTTCTTAAATAGTTAGAGACAAGGTTTATTAGATATGTCGATATATTCCTTTTTTGTAGCTCTTTGATAATCAGGCTGTGACATGCAGTGTTGAAAGCATTCTTAACGTCAATTGTGACAAGGGTGCAGAATCTACTTTTGAACTCCGTTACAGTATTCAGTGCAGCTTCTACAGCCTGGATCGTGGATTTCCCTTTTTGAAAGCCATACTGACACATGTGCAACCCTCCTCGGTCTTCAAGCTCATCTTGTAGTCTTCCCCGTATGAACGCTTCTAGTAACTTGCTCAAAGAATTTAACAGACAGAGTGGTCTGTAGGAACTAGGTAACTCAGCTGGCTTTCCTGGTTTTAGTATTAAAACCATCTTTGCAACTTTCCATTCATTTGGAAATTCCTGTTTTTGAAGTAGTTTGTTCATCATGCCTAATAACCAATCTGGGGCACAATCTGCTACTATTTTGATAGCCTTAGGGGGAATTTGGTCAATTCCAGGTGATTTTCCACATTTGATACTTTGGGCTACCTTCCTTAGCTCTTCTGCTGTGAAGGGTGGGGCTGGAGCTTCCTTTTCAGGGTATCTCCACTTATCATTTCCGGGTGGAAACAGTACTGCCACGATTTCGGATTTCTTTTCGATGTCAAGCTCATAGGGTTTTAGAGTATTAAGCTTTTTTGCTACTAGCTTATACGCATCTCCCCATATATTATTATCAAGTTCTTTGCATATGTCGTTCCAGTATTTCTTCTTTGATTCCTTAATTAGGCAGCAGAGTTCCCTTCTATTGGTCTTGTACGCCTCTTTCATTGCTTCAATATCGTCTCGATTTGGGTTGTTTCTTCTCGCCGCACGTTGTTGTACCCTTCTTAATCTGTTGCATAGTGACCGTTTTTCAGCAATGTTTTCATTCCACCAATATGATGTTTCAGTCTTTAGAATTCGATTTTGCGTGCTGTTCTTGCTTGCCATCTGTATCAGCTTGGTTACTGTTTCATGACTCATTTCATCTGGAGTAATGGTAAGCAACTCTATGCAGGCTTTAAAGGCGGTCCAATCAATAAGGGGCCTTATTGAAGTTGTTTTGGTCTTCGCTCTATCTACTTTAATTTCGAATGCGATATATCTGTGCTCTGTCAGTGTTTCGGTATCAAGTATCTCCCAGTTGGTTACTCTTTGAGATACACGATTGGTTGCTATGGTGACATCAATAAAGGACTCGCTATCTCCTCGGATAAATGTGGGCTCATTTCCAGTATTCAGAACCACCAAATCGCGAGCGTTGATCCATTCCACCCAGTATTGACCCTTTTCATCGGTTACAGGTGATCCCCACATTGGGGACTTGGCATTTAGGTCTCCCAGAAAAATGGCATCACTGTTGTTCGTTATGTGCTCCATTATACTGTCCACCTCAGTTTTGTAGTCTTCCATGCTGATGTTTGGGGATATATAGCAACATATCAGCTCAAGATCTTTGAGTTTGATAATTACGTGACCATCTCCGACTACGTGGTTTATTACGCTAAGCTTTTTATTCAGAAGTAGGACCCCCTCATTATGCCTGCTGTCCTTGATCCAGTTTGCTTCTTTGGTCCTTTTTTTGTTCGGTTCCCCAGTTACCATAATATCAATACCTTGCTGAACTGCGGTGGCATACGCCATGTCTTGGGCTGTATAGGCACGTCCAACGTTGGCTTGAAGTATTTTAATATTGAACACTAAAGTTTTGACCGCGTGCAGTGCTGAGCCTGCGTCTGGTGTCACTAATTGCTTTTGATTTTTCCTTTACAAGCTTAAGGTAGTAAGGGCAAGCAGTCTGGTCAGCTCTGTGACCGTCTTTTTTGCATGTTAGGCAATAGCTTTTGTTAGTACAGTCTTTGGCCTTGTGGTTATCTTTGCCGCATTTAAGGCACATCTTCGAGATATCGGTTCCTTTGCATTCATTGGTGCGGTGGCCAAACTCCAAACATTTGTAACACCTGGTGATTTTGACCCTTGCTCGGACCTGGCACGGTGCCCACCCTATTCTCACAGTATCCATTTTGAGTAATTCGCTGGCCACTCTTCTTTTGACCGCAAGTGTAGCAGTTTGGTTTCCCCTCTGGTTTGGTCTGCAAGAGAGCACTCGGACGTCATCTTCTTTTGCGTTTGCTACGCTTTTCCTGACATCTTGCTCTATCTGTTTTGCGTTCATATCTCCGTCTATGTCCGAGATATGAATAATGTCTTCATCTCTTTTAATTTCTACCTGGGTATCTTTATCCTTGTCCATTATAGCTTGTCTGAGGGCGGTTACTTGATTTTTTTCTCCAAGTATCTCCATAAGGACATCACCCTTAGCGGTTTTCTTAATGCCTTTTACCTTAACACCCATCTCGTCTATGTTCACACTACTCTTGATCGAACGGAGTATGTCAGCATATTGCTTTCCTTCAGATTTGATTATAATCTTCTCTGTTGTCGTCGCTGGTCCTCCCTTACTTGACTTAGGTGCTAGTCGGCTTGGATCTCTAGGTATAATAACTTGCACTTTGACCCCAGATCCCCTGAAGATACCTTCTGCGCACTTTCTAAGGTAGATTTTATCAATTTTGCCGAAGGCTACTACTTGAATTTCCGTCACTCCATGGTTTTGAACCTCTGCTTGCAGTTTGCCTAGCAACTGATATAGTTGACCCATGTCGTTTTTCCCTTCTGGGTTGACCTTGTACGGCAGCATGTACATGGTTCTTGACCTTGCTCCATTTTTGCTTTTGCTGAGTATGACCTCGGTGTTCGTCCTCACATATTCAATACACCCTTCCTCAAGTTCTTCGCACATAAGGCTTGTTATTTCCGGAAAGTTGCATTTTAGGTCGCTTTCCGTAGTGGTGGTCAAGGTTACATCAGGGTCTGCTACTATTACCAGGTCTCCTCGAAGCTCTCTAAGCGATCCCAGCTCTGTAACAACGGTGCTTTGGTAGCAGCTTTCTGGCCACTCGAGATGTATTACCTCTTCTAGCCCTGTCCATCCTTTTCTTGCTGTTATTTGCGTCTCAACCCTGGTACGTATTTCATTTGTAAGATCGAATAACTTTCGTCTTATGTCGGTTTCATCAGCTTGGACTCCTATACTTTGTCTTGCGTAGCTAGGATTATTGTCCTCTGGTTTAGCTAAATTATTAGCAGTTTTGCTCTTACCTGGCGATGATTGCTCAGTGTTGTTTCGCACCATCTGCGTGTGTCTGATGTTTAAAACATCCATTCTTCTGTTCAGGGTTGCCATTATGCTTACGAGCTCTCTCGTTATTGCCTTGATTTCAGTTTTTGTCTTTGTACTCACTTTGACTTCATTTTTTAATTCGTCGACTTTTTTATTAAGACTACCCAAGGCGGTCATAGCAGCAGTCATCTCTTGGCTAGTATCATCCGGGATATGCTTTCCATGTGAGTCTCGCTTTCGTTTCTTTTTGTCTGGACTAGTATTTTTTGCCAGTCCATCGTGACTGTTGTCGCTACTTGCTTCGTACGCCGTGTTACTGTGGCTCCCAGTCTTGTCATCTTGACGTGTGCCAGAGTTTGTCTCTAGGCTAGCAAAAACATCATCCGTGGCAGAGGCAGTTGAATCTTTGCGATTCATTGGTGGTGTTCTTGCCAATGAGGATCTCCTAACACTAGGGTCTGTAGTAAACATCCAGTGATACCCTGTTGGGGTCATATCTCCTTCATTTTGTCCTTTGTCTTCTAAAGACAATGCAGTTTTTTCGTCGTTTGAACTATAGCTATCCATTTATTTCTTGTCACCAGCGCTTCGTATGTAAGGGGGCGGGTCGAGTTGATTGAGAACGGGTGTACCCTCGGCTGTCGCCTACCCCAAAAGCAGGGCGATGCACTCCCAGCAGACTACAACGCAGAACCAATCCGGGATACAGGAAAATTATTATTATTATTATTATTATTATTATTATTATTATTATTATTATCATTATTATTATTATTATTATTATTATTATTATTATTATTATTATTATTATTATTATTATTATTATTATTATTATTATTATTATTTTTTTTTTTATAACGACTTGTCACACTTCCTCAGCAATTTGCTGGGAAACATTCACCACCTCTGCGGAGTCCTGCTTTGCAGAGAGGCTCGGACGGTTGGAGTGTCCTTCTAGTCGTTTTTTCTTGCCAGTTCCATATCCCAATTCTCTTAAGGTCGTCTTTTACCTCTTGCCACCATGTAGACCTTGGTCTTCCTCTTCTTCTAGCACTTCCAGGGGTCCAATCTAATATTGAGTACGCTACTGTTTCCTCTCCTGCTCTCCATACATGTCCCAGCCATCTTGCTCTTTGTTGTTTAATTTTTCTTACTATGTCCTCTTTAATTTCTTGCGCTATTTCATGGTTCATTCTTCTTCGGTACTCATTTTCTGTTAGTTTTACTGGTCCTAATATTGTTCTTAATATTTTTCTCTCAACAATTCTTAAGTCTTCTTCTTGCTTTTTTGTCATAGTCATAGTTTCTGCAGCATACATCATGACCGGTCTAATAACTGTTTTATATATTCTCATTTTTGTATTTTCCTAGTATTTTGTTTTGCAGTAGTTTTTTGTTAGCGTAATATGCCCTGTTAGCTGCTGTTATTTTTTCTTTGACTTCTGCCTCTTTATTTCTGTCACTACTTAAGGTTATTCCTAAGTACTTGAATGTATCTACTTCCTCAAAATCAAAATTTCCAATTTTTATTTTCTGTTTACCTCCTATAATACGTTTATCTAGCCTCATTATTTTTGTTTTCTCTTCATTTATTTTGAGACCCATTTTACTTCCTTCTAGTACTATTTCCTTTAGCATTTCTTCCATTGTGTTTCGACTTCTTGTGATAAGTGCTATGTCGTCTGCATATGCTACTATTTGTCCACTTCTAGTTTTTATTGTTCTCTTGTCTATTTTACGCATCACATATTCCAGTGCCAAATTGAACAGCGTCGTTGATAAAGCATCCCCCTGTCTTACACCCTGATTTATTTCAAATTCTTCTGTGTTCCCCACTTGTGTCCTTACTGTGACTGTTGTTTTCTTCATTGTACACTGTATTAGTTTTCTTAGTTTGGGGTGTATTCCCAGTTCTTTTAGTGCCGACATGAGCTTACTTCTTTTTATCGAATCAAACGCTTGTTCAAAATTTATGAAGAGTATTTCCACTTCCATTTTATACTCATGCGCTTTCTCCATTATCTGCTTGACCGTATGGATAGCATCTATTGTAGATTTTCCAGATGTAAACTCGGTTTGGTACTGTCCAATTATGGTTTTGGTTTGTTTTGAAATTCTTTTTTGTATGAGTGTTGACAGTATTTTGTATGCGGTGTTTAGCAGCGTGAGTCCTCTGTAATTCTTACATATCTGTTGATCCCCTTTTTTGTGTATAGTAATAATTTCACCAGTTTCCCAATCCTCAGGCATTTTTTCTTCGATCCATATCTTTTTGATCAATTCATATAGCCGATATTGGAGGTCAAAGCCTCCATATTTTATTAGCTCCATATTAATGCCATCTAATCCAGGTGCTTTTCCATTGCGGCTTTTATTGATTATTTCATAGATTTCCTCTCTTTTGGTTCATCCGTATTTTCGGTTGCATTTTCTAGATCTTCTATTTGTTGATATTCTTCATCTTGGAGTACTTCTTTATCTGTAAGTATTTCCTTAAAATATTGCGTCCATGTCATTTTGTACTGGTGTTCATCTTCCGTAACTTTTCCGTTGCTATCCTTTATGCCTTTTATCTTCCCTTTATTTACCTTATTTTGTTCATTTATGCTCTTATAGAACTTCTTCGAGTTTATATTTATATTTTCCCTTTCTATTTCCTTTATTTTGCTGTCTATCCAATTTCTTTTTGCTCTTGTATTAACGCTTTTTGATTCTTTTCTTAACTCATTATATTTTTGTAAGTCCTGTTGCTTGCCAGTTTGGATCCATTTTAGTCTTGCCCCGTTTTTTTATTTAGTATTTCATGACAATTTTCATTATCCCAGCCTTTATTTGTTGTTTTTTCTTTTATTCCGACATGTTCTGCTGCTGCTTCTTTTATACAGTCTTTGATTTGTACCCACTCCGTTTGTATATCATTTGACTTTGTCTGTTCTCTTAATTTTTTTGTTAAAGTATCTCTGTATTTTTTTCTTGCATTTGTGTGGTTCAATTTTTCAATGTTCCATTTCTTTTTTTTAGCATCTCTTCTACATCTTTTAACCTTCTGCTTTATAGTTGCTGTAACTAGAAAGTGGTCCGTATCTGCGCAAGCTCCCCTAAATGTTCGGACATCCTTTACAGAGCTTTGTTTCCTTCTTGTTATTAATATATGGTCTATTTGCGTGAATGTTTTGTTGTCCGGGGCACTCCAAGTCACTTTGTACGGATGCTGGAATTTGGTGCTGCTTATGACCATATTCGTACTTATAGCTAAATTGCACAATCTTGTTCCATTATCATTTGTTACATTGTGTACTGTATGTTTTCCTGCAACTTGTTTTATGTAATCTTCTTGACCTATCTGTGCGTTAAAATCCCCCAGTACTATAGTTGTATCTTCCTTGGGTATTCCTTCGATTTCCTTCTCCAGATTCTCATATAGTTTTTCTTTTTCTTCTTCTTCAGCATTTTCTGTTGGTGCATACACGTTTAAGACTGATAGGTTAAAGGGGGTTGCTTTTATTCGTAAATACGCTATTCTCCCGTTTACCGCCCTAAAGTCTATTATATTGTCTTTTAGTTTTTTGCTTACTATAAAACCTGTCCCTCCTTGCCCTTGTTTCTCGTTTCCTGAGTATAAGAGGGTGTACTCTTTTTTGTTTATAATTCCCTGTTCTTTCCATCTAATTTCTTGTATGGCTGCTACATCCACCTCATATTTTCTTAGTTCAGCTGCTATTTCTTCCATTTTTCCTGGAGCCAGCATAGTTCTAACATTCCATGTACTAATTTTAATTTCCTTTTTTTTGTTTACTTTTTTATTTATTATTTTATTTTTTTTATTTTTAGTTCTATTTCCCATTTTATTCTTGTTTTTTGCTATTTTCGGTATTGTTTCATTATCCTTTAGCACGTCCTTGATCTTGCCATTGTTTTCATTGCATATTTCCATATTACCATGGTTCATTAGTTTTTTTCGTCTCTTGAGATTTTATTTAAGTGCGCTGTCTCCATTCCAGGTGATCGTTCACTTGTCGTTCTTTTCCCACTGTTTTTTGGTAGGTTCCTTTCCATGTCCATCTGATCTTTTTGGAAACTATACATATCATAAACATTTCCTTCCACGTGCAGCTTATCGTATTTGATATGCGCTCTTTTTCCTTCTTGCCTCGCCTTCTTAAGGTAGGGTATTAGTACTTTCCTACTTTGTTGTACATTCTTGGTATAGTCCTCGTTGATCCATATATTCGTACCCTTAAGTTTTTTTGCGCTTTGTAATATTTCCATTTTCCTTTCTCCTCTATTCATTTTTACAAGTACAGGTCTATTCTTATTTCCAGCAAAGTTTCCTATTTTTCTTATTTCATTTGCCTCTACGTTTAAGCTTACATTTATGCCGGTTTTATTTAGAGCACGTTCGACTTTTCTTTTAACCTCTTCCAATTTCTCGTTTTCATTATCTTCAATGCCATGGATTATAATATTGTTTCTCTTTATTTCGCGCTCAATCATTTCCATTCTCGCTTCCTGTTTCTGTATCGTTTGTCTTAACTGTTCGTTTTCTGTTCTTATTTTTGCCATTTCTTGATTATTCTGATCTAATTTGTTGTCAATAGCCATTATTTTTTCATTTAAAGCTATAAACATTGCTTTTATTTCCTCCATGTCTTCATTCCTTTTTTCCATTTTTTGTCCGCTAACCACAGTTTAACAAATCAAGCGTACCGGAGGCGCTATTGAGCCTACTCGGTTCAACTTTCAACACGCCAGCGATCTGACCCAGTTTGCCAAACCGTCGTTAAATTCTTAATCCGCCTCTGTATTTTTATTTCTATTGGAATAGTAGATGCGATAGCAGCTGGTTTTCGCTTATCTTTTGCTTCTTTGTTTCTGATGTTAACAATTATTACTTGCTGAATTTTAATGGATTATAAATTTACTTTACTTTTATTATTTTATCGGTCAATTCACTGATAAATAACTAATTAAAACTGACTTACTGTTATGATATATCAATCCTCAAAGGTTGTACACTATTTTTATAATTTATTTTTCACTTTTCACTAGTTTTTCTTGGGTTTTATGTAGACCGATCTAACACACTTCTGTTCACTAGCGAGCCAGTGACCAGAAATTATTACTAATTCTTTGAATTGTTTGACTTTTTAATAATTGTAATCTATTTCCAAATGCTATCAAACTTTCATTTTTATTTGGTCGTGCTCTTGTCAATTCTTGTAATATACAGTCTAAATCGCGTCTGTCTGCGATTTAGATTAGAGCTTCTTTTAATTTGAACCATGTATTTAGTTCAATCCTATTTCCTACCATCATTTCTGCTTTATTAATTAATTTTTTGGATGCATTCCAATACATGATTGTTAATATCTTGATCATTATAGATCGAATACGTATCTATTCATTTCTCACATCTATTAATAAATTTATTCAACGTATTTATATTACCATCATAAGGTTTTATGTTTCCTAATTTTAATTTAAATAGTTCCCAATTAAGGGTTTTTGGATTAGCCGTTGCCATTTTTGTATAATCTGAATCGTCTATCAAGTTTAAATTATTAAATGTATTTAATAACGTATCTAAATCGTTCATAAAATTATATATTCCAAATTATTAAATTATCTCTTCCTTACTCAGAAGTTGATAAGGATAGATAAAAAAAGGAATAAAAAACAGGAACTTGGCACTTACAATTATTTGAAGTCCTGTCCCTCGTAGATTTAGTGCTGCTGTATTGAAGTACTTAGTCGGAATTTTTTATCGCACTTTGCGTGAAAAATCGCGACCGCACGAATCCTATTGACTGCGCCAATTATAATTTTCGGTACTCGAAAACTATTTTTAAAAATTTATTTTTACACAAAATTACAATAATTTTATGAAGTTGAATGAATACAATTAATCTTACAAGCGAACTAACTAATATTCATTGAATGAACTATATATTCAAGAACGATACATATATTCATTGAAAAGTTGTTTACAATGATTTGTATTTATAATAAAATAATTGCTAACAAAGTGTTTATGATATTTAATACAATTGCGTTTTATTAAAATGTCCTTCTAGAATTTTCTCCATGTAATTAGCTTGAAAAAAATTTGTATTTGTCAACATCACATTCCATCTGTATAACCATGCTTTCCTCTTTTTATTGTTGTTTGCTCAAAATAGAGAATTGAATCGATCCATAACAATTTTCAATATAATGGATTACTCTACTGATCAATCATATTCCATACAACTGTATAACTGGTAACGGCAACATGTTCCACTTTCATTTTATGCTCCTTTCTTTAATTTAATCGTATCGGAAGCTTTCGGAGATGGCAGTGCCTTGTAAGTGAGCAAATCAACGGTTGTAACTTGGTTTCACTTGGAGAATACTTTGTTACTAGTTTATTGCTAGGAAATTTAGAACTAGAGTGCTTATTCTTTGATTTCCCTATTATTCGTAATTTTTTTCTTACATTTATTTTTGCGCCTTTCCTGACAACTTTATTAGCCCCACCTTTCGAATCCTGTATCAGGATTCAACAAGCTCCTACGCACTACCATGTCAGCTTTGAGTATCGTAAGCTGCCGTTCCACATTTCTTTTTATCATAATTTCCATGATAAATAGTATCTTTCCATTTAAGATGCACGGACAGGAGGGTATCTATTATTCAGCATCGCAAATAAGTAGATTTGTTTGTTTGTTTGTGAGCTTGTTTGTTTGCAGCTAGCCTTTGAAGTAAGACAAAGTGGCCTATTCAATAAATAATTCCGTTCGACAGTTCCATGTTGGAGATTAAGCACTCCATAAACCTCACTATACCACTATTATTTAAAAAAAAATAAAATTAAAATAAATAAAAACATGCTTCCAAAGCACAGCTTACTAAAAAGTTAA
This sequence comes from Diorhabda carinulata, assembly GCF_026250575.1. Classification (NCBI taxonomy): domain Eukaryota; kingdom Metazoa; phylum Arthropoda; class Insecta; order Coleoptera; family Chrysomelidae; genus Diorhabda; species Diorhabda carinulata. The sequence continues at coordinate 43,919,732 of NC_079472.1, forward strand.
GACTAATTTCGAAAGTAAATAATGGATGAAACTATTTAGTAAGAAGTACTTTAATAGCGTGTTTTTCAGTTTTTTATGCATTATCAGATGAAAAAATATGAGATATTGCTTCTTCATTTCTTCTTCTAAATATCTTATAAACTTTATGCTGCGTAATTATAATAATCAGTGGAAATGATACCCATCTTTGCAATTTACCAATAGATATATGAATAAGATATATTTAATTCAATTGAAAAAAAATCGCAGATAGCTTACCATTTATATCATTAAAAAAATTAGTACATAGTACCACATGTAAAATATTTTTGCTTCTAAATATAGACCAATTCAAAAACTCCTCATAAAATTTACTACCTGTGAATAAATGAATATCTAAGGGAGGTATTAGAGCTTCATGAAAATTATTCCTATTAGTTGGAAGGTATTAACTTCATGAAAATATTTGATCAGTCAACATTTTCTTCAATTTCCACATTTCACGTCTTCATTTGATTCGGAAAATTTCCACAAATTGTTTCATATTAATACAAAGTGGTACAAATGCGAGTTCTTTGAGTTGAAATTTCTGGAACCGCTAGCGATATTCATACTGAATACACTGTTTTCACCACCACTACACCAACACTCACAATTACACTGTCTGACGCGCGTTTCGATAACCAAGTGATGATTTAACTTACCTAATTTATATTAAATTTTCCTACCGATAAACTTTCTCCCGCGAAAATTAATTTCAGCAGAAAAAACTCCTTGGTGGAAATCTTCTCATTGATTCCTTGACTACTGAACTATAAAGGAATTGGACCTTTGTCCCTATTTAAGCTTCTTTCACATCTAGTAATTTCAATACTTTCGTGCATCAAAAAACTTATTGGATATTTTTAAAAATTTCATACATTAATATTTAGAACCTACTCTGCTTAATATTTCTCCCAATCCTGTTGTATAAAGAGGATCGAAATATATCAGAGCAAATTTTTCTTGTTTTAAATTTTGGTTTTGGAAAAAAGTGGTTTCAAATAGAGATTTCTTAAGCGATTGATTAACCTATTTACTATTCTTTAATTATAACCATTGAGTACAACTACATCCCTAATGAAGGTCTTCTTCTCATTGTATTTCTGGATCGTTAGTGGAAAGTGGATTAACCGATGTACTAGGAAATGGAGACTGGCCATCTTATGTTGGTTCGTTAACCACCTGGAAATATTATAACTAGGTGTACAAATAGATGAAACAATAGGTGTCATTGCCTTTCCGGTTTGTGAATTTTGGGAAGACAATTGAGCTTTGACAATGTTGGGTTACTTACGGATAACTTATTCATGATTGTAACGGTGACAAGGTTCTTGCAATTTTTAAGTGTTATTTTCACATTTGCGATAATTATATTCAGCGGATTTCTCGAGATTTTTATGTATGGTCTTGTTACGATTAAGTTGTCCATTCTCTCAAAATAGTCCTTCTTGTCCATTAAAACAACCTTGTTTCCTTCATCTGCTTTCAAATAGAAGCAATCTTTCCTCTTCAAACACCTGACATTATTCAGATATCTTTTGCTGACTGATCAAAGTAGTTTTTTATTCTGAGTAGATATATTTTTCAAGATTTGACTTCTGCACGCCTCCTGGACGAAGTTCCTAGCGTCCTGGGGAAGATACTGAAATGAACTTTAAATATATCCAAATCGCCGAGATTGCCATCGCCTGTAACAGCAAAATCCAAATCCTTATTCAACAACTCTATCCCTTTTCTGACAAACGTCTGGGAAAAAAGGTTTTCCATAATGTTGATTGGCTTCAAAGAAATTTCCTTGGGCTATGGCTCCAACATCTTCAATTTCTTACTTAAAACAGATATCTTCTTCCTAAATTTTGAATCAATGACCTTGAACATGTCCTTTGGAACTCACACCAGTCTTCAAATTTTAAATCGTTCCTTTATCTGCTTTCAAGTAGAAACAATCCCTCTTTCTTAAAATCCTGACAGTATTCAGACCTCTTTTGTTGACTGGTAAATTTTTTTAGGACATATTATCAATAAGAGAATTTTCTGAAATAATGAAGTAGTTATGTAAACTGGATAGGTATGATAAAGAAAAAAGTGGTAGAATATTTGGATGATTTTGTAATATGACAAGGAGTGTGACAACGCGTGCGACTATCGTTTAGCAATTTCACCTGGATTTGAGAAAATGATGAGAATTATCAGAAAAAATCGACTAGCAACTTGAAAGAAGGTATAATTGAACCGACCAAGGGTTGCCACCAGCGTCAGATTGTTTATTGACTATGTAAGCAACTTATAAGTATTATGACTATGCATTTTTTGATAAAAAAACATTTATTTCATATGAAGAATTGGTAACAAACCTCGTCCCATTGAAATACAACCTCAGCATATATGAACGATGGAGTAGTTGAATGTTGAATAGTTCAGGAATACGCAGTTTACTAAAATAATCAATTTGTCAACTATGAATGGCGCTACAAAATGAAATGCTAAAGTTTCATGGAACCCTAGAAATTAAAGTTCCCCATATATTCCATAAACGAGTATATTGTGAAAATCACTTACTCCTGTGAAATTAATTTTACATTTTAAAAACAAAAGCATTTTTTCCACAGGACCCAAAAACCGCGTTCAGTTCAGACGTAAACATGTTTTTTCATAATCAAACTCTATTAATTATTGCTTTTGTGCTATTTGGGAGTATTCGAGAGCATTTTGTTTATTTTGTTAACTGTGTCACAAAGTTCCAATTCCATTAAAACCTATACATGACAAACATGTTGCCAGAAACGAGAAAAACATTTAACATTCAGTAAAGAAAACAAATGTGTTATGAATAAAAGAATTAACCGAGATTTTTGGTTGTATTTTGAACCATAATCATGATTTAAAACCAATTCATATAATTTTTGATTTTGAATGTAAACCTGATCTACAGTTGAGAAGATGTGATTCAATTTATTATTAAAATTATTGTTTGGATAATTATTTGAAAATCTTCGTTGTGGAAGTTGCCTGTTATAATTCATACTTTGAAAATAGTGTTATTTATCTTCTTGAATAACGAATTGCAAGGATATACTTAATGTCTAAGTATATACATATAACATATCGTTGTACCAAGAGTTCAAGACCTAAAAATAATTTCAAAGTTAAATCGTTATATAAATTACGTTGAAAAATTTTTGCTTCGTGGCTTATTTCGTGCATATCGAGACAAAATTTTAAGTCATCGATCCATCGATCTTGCCAGCTGTTGGTTGTTCAAATATTTCCCACTTGCCTAGCGTTACCATTAAGTTTAGAAATAAGTGGATTTAATAAGTAAACATTATGAAAATGACCTGGATTAGCAAGATCGTGAAAACTTTGAATGATCTGGTAACAAATACAAATGTATCGATCTAATTTATTTGGATTCCCATCGACTTTGGGTATGCAATTTAAATATTCTGATTTGAATTGAGCTATAGTAGATTGATTTTTTGAGAAATTAATACTTTTATAAATATCACAATCAGTTGAAGAATCAATAAATTTTAGACCTTCGAGTATATCCGATGAATTCTCGATAGACATTCAAATGTTTTACAAAAAGAGTACAGTTATTTCAATCAAATCCTTTATAACAGCTATAGGGAGGAACACTGGATTTTCGATTTATAATCCTTGCAGAATTGGACGATATATGTTCCAATCCTCGACGCAATTGTAGATAGTCCACTTTAACCACTTTCACAACGAATCAACTATGTATTTGTATATCCAGTCAATCGTTACAACGAAATGACTACGTTCAATATGCAATAAGCCGGAGATCCTACTTACAATTAATATAATTTAATAGAAATTACAATAAAATCATATGTTACTGGAAGCAAGTTAGAACTGTCTTTTATATTGTTGCACTTGAGAATACCGGCGATTTTGCTGGAGTTTCTGAAAAGCTGCTTCATTAAAATCGGGATGCGTGCCGTCAGGATTTTCATATGAGAACCTGTTGGGTGACGACATTATTCTTGTGAAACATTTCTACATTACCCACGCTAGCCAAGTGATTCTATATGTAACTTTCCTCAATATTTCATAATAAATCCCAGTACTGAGTAATTGAAGCCAGATCCAAGCATTTGCTTTTCACCATTTCTGAAAATTTACAATTTTAAGCAAACGGCATTTAGCGAGTCTGCTCCTTATTTTCATACTAATCCCAAACTTTTAAAAGGGATATTCGAAGCAACTTATCATACACAGATTAGTTGAAATTAACCATGTTTCGAAAGTCTTGATTTTATAAAAGTTCCTCGCATTAAACTTCAACTTTTATAATATTTGGAATTACGTATTTTTGATCTCTTGAAGAGGGATCCCTTTGACTTAGTCATTCTGATAAAGTTTTGATTATAATCAATATCGTCTGATAGAGAGTGGAAAAGTTCTGAAGTGATGGTAAGTTATATAAGCGAAGCTTATAGAATATCATTATTCTACTATATCTCGTAAATTTGGACAACAATATCTATCCAAGTAATTGTTCTTCAATGAACGGATCAATACAAATACGCAAATTATCAGTGTCAAACTATACTTTGATGAAGAGTAAAAGAAGTCAAAACGTCAAAATTTTTGCTTTTAAACGAAATTTTAATTGATAGAGATGTAAAATCAAGACAATTTATCAACAAAACCGTATAAAAGTGATCAAATGAGTGAGAAAGAAATGCAATATATATATATATATATATATATATATATATATATATATATATATATATATATATTCACATTCATAAGAATGAAAAAGCTATGAATGATAAAAAAAGACCTAATTAATTTAACCCATAAATTCCCATGCTACAAAAATCAATGTAAACGTGTCCTTCAGAGACACCAGCTAAAATATAATTTTATATAGTTAAAAAAGTTTAATTCAATTTTTAAATCAAATAGCTCTAGGGAAAAAAATTATACTTTAGACATTCAATGAAACTTTCTTTAATATTCTGGAGATGAAAATAAAAGATTTATTCAAAATATAACAAACAAATAGGAATTAGGAAAAATTAGGAATAAGTCATTATGCTTATCAAAAATTAAAAAAGAATTCAAGCCGATACGCATTTAGTACATACAATATTTGGTTTGCTTATTCTATGATTTTGACATACAAATTGTTTGCAATTATCGCATCTAATGTTCACTTTTCTGTCACATCTTCTGGGACACTGGAAACATCTTGCCCTTTTTCTATTTTTGTTCGCTGGTTCTCCAGCACCTTTGTGGCAATGCATTCTGCTATCCCACAGTCTCGTAGGGCCGCCTCTATGTGCTTCATATGGTTCCTATATTGTGCTCTTTTTTCCAAATTAGCTCCAGCCAAGTCATCAGTTAGTTGCAATAAGAAGAGACGTCGCCGGGAATACTTCTTTTTCTTCCAAATGAGATTTTTCTCCAAATAAATGACATAAGTATTCAATGTACATATGTCTCTAATATTGAAAAATACGGCCATCGAGCTGTCCTCCTACTACATGAATATTCCCTTACAATTGTCAACCCCTCCTTTGGTTTGGTTATGATCCAATATCATGATTGGTTTCTTCTCATTATCTTCAGACAACCAATTCTTCCCTTTTTTTGGAATGTAACAAACCATCGTCATATCCTTTATAAAAGCAAAAATAGAAGAGTGGATTGGCCAAGACGTGTAATTTAGTGTTGCGGGAGTATCAGGTTTATTTTTACGAACAGTTCCCATTAAGGCTAGATTTTTGGATAATAAATAGTTAGTTAAAGGGACGCTTGTGAAGAAATTGTCAGTAGTTATTCCTCTCCCAGTATCATGATATGGTTGTACTAAGTGAGATACGACTCTATAACCTTGGTATTTCTCTGATAAATTTCCAGGAAGTTTTCTGGTGTAGACCTGAAGATTGCAAAGATAAGAAGTTTGTACGTCAGCAGGTGCCCATAATTTGATGTCGTATCGACCTGGCTTTGATTTAATGTATTGCCTAAAAGGGCACGTTCCACGAAAACTGACCAACTGCTCGTCAATAGTAATAAGGTCATATGGCTTGAAACTTTTTCTACAATTGGTAACAAAATATTCCATATGACAGCCAATTTGTCATTC